>NC_092243.1:76250218-76377718 GCF_036320965.1 Panulirus ornatus | reverse complement strand
TACAAAGACCGTACCAGAATTAAGGGAGATGAGTTACATGGAAAGGCTTTAGGCTTTAGATTTGCCCATATGGGAGGAGAAAAGTTTATGAGAGTTGTAGATGAATGGAATAGAAGGACTGAGGACATGGTTGATGCAGGTAGCATACACAGATTTAAGAAGCTGTATGACAGCAGATAATGCTTCTCATCTTTGATCACCACACTTAGAGAAGCTGAAAGAACGAATAAAGAAGGTCCAAAGGAGCGCAAAAAAAGATTGTACTAGAATTATAAAAGATGAGGTACAGGGAAAGGCTAGAAGCCTCAAATTTGTCCAGGATGGAGGAAAGAGAAGAGTAAAGGCTTACTTGATAGAGCAGCCAGGGGACATAACGTAATGTGATATTAAGCAAGAAATTCGTCAAAACATTAATATCCGTTTTATGTTTGAAAATGGTGGATGAGGAGGTACCAAATGTGGAAAGCATACAGATGTTTAACATAACTGCACGACAATAGAAAATGTTCAAGAGACTGGGTCCCCCTCGAGTGTAGACCTCCCTCACCGTACAGAACAGATGAGTCATAACTGTGTGAGTTGATGGATTATTGCTAACATGAGGGACTCCTGATGTACTGACTGAACAGGATATTGGGCCCAACATGACAGACATTGTTGCTAATGTACTGAATACGAAAATGAAATCAAATGTACGTAATTCTCCCATAATGATCTCGCCTTAACTATGTGAGAGAGGGTAGGTGTAAAGGGATGTGGTGAGGGATGGGGGAGTGGGGGGGGGGGTGAAGGGGATTGTTAGAAGGTAATAGGTAATGGCAGACAGTAGGACTGTAGTCTGTACATCATCGTCATTAATGCTTCCGCACAAGCCCTTATCATCACATATTCCAGTAATGAAGCCCCCATCACCATTCCCTTCTACCACACAAGGTCCCATTATAACTCTCTCCACCACACAAGTCCTCACCATCATCCCCTCCACCACACAAGTCCTCACCATCATCCCCTCCACCACACAAGTCCTCACCATCATCCCCTCCACCACACAAGTCCTCACCATTATCCCCTCCTCCACACAAGTCCTCACCATCATCCCCTCCACCACACAAGCCCTCACCATCATCCCCTCCACCACATAAGTCCTCACCATCATCCCCTCCACCACACAAGTCCTCACCATTATCCCCTCCTCCACACAAGTCCTCACCATCATCCCTTCCACCACACAAGTCCTCACCATCATCATCATCCCCTCCACCACACAAGTCCTCACCATCATCATCCCCTCCAACACACAAGCCCTCACCATCATCATCCCCTCCAACACACAAGCCCTCACCATCATCATCCCCTCCAACACACAAATCCTCACCATCGTCATTATCCTTATCTCCACCACACAAGCCCCCATCACCATCATCCCCTCCACCACACAAGACAGTATCATCATCAGGAGCTGCTCTCGGGTCTCTCTCTCTCTCTCTCTCTCTCTCTCTCTCTCTCTCTCTCTCTCTCTCTCTCTCTCTCTCTCTCTCTCTCTCTCTCTCAGCGCCCTTGGAGTCCTCTCAGGGCCTGGTGAGACCCTTCCCCTCGTCTCCCAGTCATGCACTTGTTGCTGGCGTCATTAGGTTTATTCATGACGGTGGCCGCCTGCCCCAGATGCGCCCACGGCTCCTCCAGCACCACTGTATCGGACTCCTGCCGCGCTCTGGCTGGCTGCCTGGGCTGGCTGGGTTGGCTGGCTGATAGTCTAGCTGGCTGGCTGGCTGGCTGGTGCAGTCTAGCTGGCTGGCTGGCTGGTGCAGTCTAGCTGGCTGGCTGGCTGGTGCAGTCTAGCTGCCCGGGTTGTTGGCTGGCTGCTTCAAATTCCTCCTGCGTCTATCCTTTAACTTTCTCTGTTCCCACTGTTATCTGTGTGTGGTTGTTCTGTTCCCACTGTTATCTGTGTGTGGTTGTTCTGTTCCCACTGTTATCTCTGTGTGGCCGTTCTGTTCCCACCGTTTTGAAGCCTGTTTTCCTCTATGAATATCTTTATACCTATTACAGCTTGTGTCTGTTGTCGAGAAAATCTGCTTCTTCTCTCTGTCTGTTCCTTTCTGTTTTCATCGTTTAATTCCCTGTGTCTCTTTTCTCTTTCCGTTATTCAGTTTTCACTGATCTTTCCTTCGCTTATGAACGTATCGTGTTGACATCGTCTTGATGTTTGTAATATTTTTTTTATTGATCCTTCCACTTGTGTACATATTCTGTTCTCATCCTCCTTCGTCGTGACCTACATACTTTTCTGTGTTCCTCTTTGTACTTCTGTATGAATTCTCTAACACATTATTGATATTATATCCTCCTTCCTGTGCCTCATTTACGTATTCTTTCTCCTCCGTCTAACAATTCTAAACAGCTTCATATAGCTAAATTTTACCATCGAATACATCAGTATACGAAGGAATCACTTCTGTTTGGAATACTGCAAAAGGAATTCATGTCATCTCTAACATCTGCATCATGGAGACAAAAATCCCAACTATCGTCGTGTTCATCCTTCTGATTGGTGTTCACTTGCTCTGATGAATAGCGAATTTCTAAAGGATTAATTAGCGACCCGATGGTGTCTTTTAGATTCTGTATATCGCCTGAGTTTTTGGGTCAGGCATTCTCAGCCAGCTTGAATCTCAGCTGATTACTTACTTTTGATTACATATTAGTACTTTACGGCGAGGGAGGGAGTTTTAGACTCAAGGGGGCCGCCATCTCTTGAACACTCTCTGCTATTCACACAGCCTCTTAATTCTTTGTATGTTCTCTGCATTAACCTCGTCCTCACTCACTCTTCCATTCATCCACTATTCTTCTATGAAAATACTTCTATAATCTTTTCTTTCCAAGTTTCTTGCTTGATTTCTAGTTATGTCCTCTAGTTGCTCTATGCCTACGTCTGTTGAAGAGCTGTTGACTGTTGCATAACTTAAAGTTCGTGATCAGGTCACCCCTCACTCTTCTCTCTTTCAGGGTGGGGAAATTTAAAGCCTCTAGCCCTTCCCTGTAACTCAAGCTTTCTCTGCCAGACTGATTTCACCTGCCATACCTAAAGGATTCTAAGTTAAAATGAATCTCAGCTGACCCAGCTCAAGCTTTGTCGCCCAACTTGAGCCCCAAGCTGTCGTACTTTCAGCATATCCTGCCAGCTTTGACCTCTTCTCTCTCCCAGCTCTAGCTTTTCAGTCCAGCTTGAAAACTAATTCTGTTAAGTGCAGTTGACTCCAGTGGACGAAACAGAATCTTTAGCAAACCTTCTGAATATCTGGGAAAACACATTAAATGATTTTCATGTCATCGACTGAGAGTTTCTCTGTAATGTATTTTCAGTCTAACAATTACTTTACATTTACTAATGAATATACCACTCCTTAATGATAATGTAAATGACTTCATGTGTGAGTATATATATATATATATATATATATATATATATATATATATATATATATATATATATATATATATATATATATATATATTTGCGTGTATATGAAACTTTGCGAATTCTTTACACTTGATGATGCGTATTTCCTCCGTGAAACATATTGTATATTGTAAAGTTTTGATAAAGAAAATTGTCTGAACTCTTACTGAAGTGCTATTACCTTTTCATCATTATCACGAACTAGTGTGATCGTTATATTGCCATCCATATATTTCATTCTTTTTATACTTAATCGCCATTTTCCTAATTAGCTAGGTAGGGCTACGGATAGACTAAGAAAAGCCACATTCGATCACATCCAGTCTCTAGCTGTTTTGTGTAATGCACCGAAACCACAGCTCCCTGTCAACAACCAGACCCCACAGAATTTTCTGTGGGTTACCCTGGCAGCTTCATATGCCCTGGTTCAGACTAGTGACACCACGTCGACCTCCTTATACCACATTGTTCTAATTCACTCTATCCCGTGCACGCCCTCTACTCTCCTGCATGTTTAGGCCTCGATCACACAAATTTCTCTCACTCAATTCTTCCATCTCCAATTTGGTCTATCCCCTCTCCTTGTTCCCTTCAATTCTACCACATATTTCCTCTTTATAAACATTTCCTCATTCATTCTTTCCATATGTTCCATTTCAAGACACTCTTTTCTGCTCTCTCAGCCACATTCTTTTTGTTACCACACATCTCTTACCCTATCGTTACTTTCTCGATCAAACTAACTCACACTACATATTGTCCTCAAACATCTCATTTCCAACACATCCATCCTCCTCCGTACAACCCTATCTATAGCCCATGCCTCACAACCATATAATGTTGTTGGGACCACTGTACCTTCAAACATACCCATTTTCGCACTCCCAGATTGTAACCTCTCTTTCCACACATTACTCACTGTTACTAGAACATGCACCCCTTTACCCGCCCTTTGAGTCGCCTCACCGTCCATGGTTCCATCAGCTGCTAAGTTCACTCCCAGGTATGTAAAACACTTCACTTCCTCCAAGTCTTTTCCAGTCAAACTCACCCCCCCCCAACTAACGTGACTTTTGCCTTATCAAAGCTAGTAATCTTGGTTTTATTCACGTATATTCTCAGCTTGCGGCTTTCACACAATCTCCGACGCTCAGAAACCAACGTATTCCCTGCATGTCGTAGAAGGCGACTAAAAGGGGAGGAAGCGAGGGGCTGGAAATCCTCCCCTCCAGTTTTTGATTTTCCAAAACAAGGAACAGAGAAGGGGGCCACGTGAGGATACTTTCTCTAAGGCTCAGTCCTCTGTTCCTAACGCTACCTCGCTAGTGTGGGAAATGGCGAATGTATATGGGAAAAAAGAAACAGCAATGGTTAGAAGCTAATTCCTGCTCTGACGTTGTGACTCGCTGGGTCTTCCTCAGCGAGCTGACTACAGCTGACTTGGATCTGCTCTTATATATACCGCAGGAAAATCATTTTTCTGGCCTTCTCCAAACTCTTCGTCCTGAGTGGCCACTCTTCACTTTTGGCTCCGCCTCCTTTGCTGCCGTAACCACCAATCCGCTTGCTGCCTTTGCCAAACACAAAGATCCTTCTTTATGGTTAGTCGTCTTACTTGTGTATACACCGCCTCAACGGTTCTCCTCATCTTCTTGTCCCATCCTTTATGCAATACCTCCTCTCCTTGCCAATTTGGTAGATGTCCATTTCTACATCCACGTAGCACCAGAGACTTTGATGTTCTACGAGTTCTTATATCGTTTTTATACTCTGTTTAAACGCTTTTCCACCTCACGACTAGACTCGTCAAAGTAAGAGGAATAGCCATCATAAGGTATACGATGCACCACACTGAGCTCATTGTCAGAACTGAATTACTTACGTCCACTCGTGACCAGGTCTCTTGTGTCTGTGCTACACGCCCTCACTGCCATGATTCCTGCGTTCGTGAGAGAGTTCTGTCCTTTCCTTAAGATTTCTTCGAGTAAGGTACTGTCCTAACTTTGAAAGATGTGGGATGGAACAATCAAAGGTCATAGCGTAAAGATAAGGCAAGAATTTTGTCAAGAACGATGTAAGGAAGTACTTCTCTAGAACGATAGTTTTGGGGGAATGGTATGTACGGAATGTGGACGGTAAACAGAAGTTTCAAGTGTTATGTGATAACAGAAAATGTTCAAGATATGTGAGCAAAACTCCCTTCTTATACAGTGCAAATAGGTAATTACACACACACACACACACACACACACACACAACACACACACACACAATGAAACACATACACAGTTTTTACCAACTGTCCTCATGGATTTCAAGTTCCTCACAGAATTTGACCATTCCTATCTCTTCGTCATATAAAGTTAACTCTACTGTACCCATGTTCTGCCCTCACTTCTCTCCCGAGATCTACCATCGCTATCTTCACTTCCATTCTTCTTATTCTCGAGGATGTTTTGCTCTGCTTTCCCTAGGGATTTCTTATCCTTTTCAGTCGTATGATCTTATCGCTTGTATCTCCACCGTCCTGCAACCTTCTCTTATCACCTTTACTATCAAACTTTTCTCTCTCGTCTACATTTGTTTATCAAACTATGTCACGTCTTGCTTAGGAGTTTTGATGCGAGTCTCTCTCTCTCTCTCTCTCTCTCTCTCTCTCTCTCTCTCTCTCTCTCTCTCTCGTCAACTGGTTCCTAGTGTTCATCTGAGAATCATTCAGTTAACGCCTACGAGTCTCTTCATTTACTGAAAACAGTTGTTCTCTTCCCTTCCACACGACAATAAACATATGCAGAATTATTACCCTCCTTAAACGTCTCTTTCTCCTTCCTCTTCCTCCTCCTCCTCCTTCTTCCTCCTCGCATGCCCTTGATATGCACCCTCTTGCTCCAGCAGGATGGATGGTGACGTTTGTAGTCCTTGACAATCCTGGGTGTCGACGCTCTCTCTCTCTCTCTCTCTCTCTCTCTCTCTCTCTCTCTCTCTCTCTCTCTCTCTCTCTCTCTCTCTCTCTCTCTCACTTTCATATTTCCAGGGCAAACTCTGGATATCAGCTTTCTTCAATTTCCAGGCACTTCCAGTCAAAGCTTTCCTTTGGTTCACTTTGTTGTTCCCACTTATCGTTTTCTTCGCATATTCAAGTATTTGTTTCATACCTTCCATCTTTTATCTTCCAGGGTGTTCTGTTCCAGGAGCTCACGCCCTCCACTTGCTTATCATATTTACTTTTCCATCCAGACGAGTGTTAGAGACACAGTCACTCTCTGACTCCAAAGCACATTTTATACCCGGAATAACGAATCTCCTTTACCTCGAGTTCATATTATATTCCAGTCTATTCACCAGAGTTAAAATGCCTGGAATGAATTTACGATGGACATGTTGCTCCCTTTTGCCTGACGTGCAAAAGATATTTACAGTCTTGATTAACAAGATATCTTGCCACAAAGGATTTACTAAAGGGATATCTTCAGTCAGTAACACAGCTATCTTTCCCCGAGTATTATTATGAAGACGGCTCCCACTCAGAAGCAGAGAGAATTTTACTATCATGCTCAAGCAACGCAAGATACCATCATCACCTCAGCGAAGAGATTTTCCTCTCTCTGTCTCATCCTCTGGAACATTTATAGAAGTTCCGAGCAACGAAGAGCCGGTGTTATCTGATTTCCAGCTAATAGACTTTCCAGGCGTCATTCCAGTAAGTCCTGAGCCAATCAGAGGCTGTACCACCTGATCGTCATCAGTCGCTATTACATTCAGAATCACTTACTCGGTCAATCCCAGAGTAACAAAAGATCTATTCGTGATCAGGCACAGATAACTGGTTTTTATTGTCTTGCTTTATATTTATCTTAGTTATCTATAATTACCCCAGAGCCAATTTATCTGAAAGATTCCTGGTGTTATCCAGGACCTTTTTAAAGGCTTCTGCAACCCAAGACTGCGCTGCTTCCAGTAGCAGGGAAGTGCATTGAGCAGATGGAGTCCCGTAACACACACACACACACACACACACACACACACACACACACACACACACACTTGCATGTATGAATATTTGCATACATCGTACCTGAAGCACACACAACAAACTTGTTTTGCCTGACTCCAAATCTTAGCAAATTAGTCAGATGTGATCTGCATACCAACACACACACACACACACACACGCACACACACAGACAACAGCCTCAAGTAAACACCTTCAACCAGACCTCGAGAAAATGCTTCGGGGGTTGCCCTCGCAAAAATAACATTCCTGAGTTATGAGACAGAGCCAAAAGCTGGATCCTCGTCCCTGCTAGTGTTATGAGTTGTAAGAGTTAGGCAAGTGGCACCCAAGTGGCACTTGAGCGGTAGTTTAGGGGTTGTTACGTCTTAGATGAGTGTTGTGGTATGTCTTGGGGAAGTGTCGGGTCTCTCTTTCTTGAAGGTAATACAAGTGATGCCTCATGACTTCTCACCTACTCTGGACGTGTTTACTGCATCATCAACATAATGTTTCTCTTGCATATATATATATATATATATATATATATATATATATATATATATATATATATATATATATAATATTTGAATGCCTGTTCGTGTGTATTGTGTGTGTGTGTGTGTGTGGTATTCCTTTGTATATGTATACTTACGTATGTATGTGTGAACGCAGAGAGGGCAAAAGTATGTTCAGGCGCGGCTGTCTCTCTTGATATGTAGGATTATCGTTATAAGAAACTATAGTGTATGAGGGATTAATTTGAGCGCCTCGTGCATTTTAAGACCCGAACCTTAAAGGTGGCAAGGTTGTAGGGATTGGATCAAACAAGAGCCGGTTGAGAATTTCACAGCTTTGTTGTATGATGAAAGGCGTTGCCATAACGGTCAATCCTCGTGTGGCTAACCTCGCAAAGAAACTATGGGAAACAGGACCCGATTGATACCTGCAGAACAGAGAGGAAGAAGCAACGTCGATATCCACGGGAAGAAATGGTTGAAGATATGTGAAAACAGGAGAGTTGATCAAGCAGAATAATTGTAATTCTACTGTGGCGTTAAGAGCAATGAAGTAGAGATACTCCAGATATGTGAGCAGTTCTCCATTACAGGATGAATGAAGTCACTGTAGATACGTATCAGCTGCTCACAAAACAGGAAACATTAATGGTAATTGCGGCTCCTGTGCAACATCCCGCATCTTTTGGGAAGCAGATTTTGCAATGTTCACTGTGTTGGGTTTATAGGATAGAATGGCGGGTATGATTATGTTCGTGTTTATGTTGCAGCAGGGCTGAGATGAGATGTAATGGAAGTAAATGATGGGAAATGAACTAGGTTTAAAACAACGAAATATACAGTTCGAAATTCCATTTTGCTTCTTGTCAAGTTCAGCAAGCTTGCCGCTCTTCCCATTCTATGATGTTGACCAAGTTAGATGTAGGAGAGGAAATATATTCAGTTCAAATGAAATAACGATCATCTTGGGTGAAAATTGGAAAGGAAATGAGATGAAGCGTGGAAAATGGAAGCCTCGGCTAAGGACAGAATAAAGTTGATGAAAGAAAAATGAAGAAAGGGAGTAGGTGATATAATCGGACCCCTAGTGGTACCACTGACTGATAGAGTGAGAGGGAGGTGTCGCTTCGTCGCAGACCACCGTAATGAACAGATCGGGAAGAAAACTATGCACTGGAGAACAGAGAGTGGCAGAAAAGCCAAATGAACAGTGTTTAGTACTACAACTTGTTACTTTGTATAGATTGGTGTTGGACGGCGGGACTCAAATGTGATGTTGAGATTTAATTATCTTTAAGTACTGGCACCTGATGAGGTGGATTGTCTCCACGAAACATATCGTGACAGAAGTATAGAAAAATTTCATGTTAAATAAGATTCTAGGAACTACTGAAGTGCGATTTCACCTTCATGGTATCATCATGGACAAGTGCGATCATCATATCTACACACACACACACACACACACACACACACACACACACACACATATATATATATATATATATATATATATATATATATATATATATATATATTATCAATCTAACTTTTTCATACTACCACTCACTACCCTTCCTCAAACGTTTTCATCTTACCTTCGGCACGCCACACCCTTCACCCGCACATGTAAGCATTGCTTCCCTGAAAACCTTCCACTCCTCTTTTACTCCCTTTGTTTCATTTACTTTCACCTAATGCTGTTCTTCATTCAGTCTCTCCTGGTGTCTTTGCACACAAATATATTTTCCAAGCTCACTCACTTTCACCATTTCCTCCTCCCCACTCACGTCATTTCCTCATAGATCCTCCACCAATACTGTCGCACTTCTCTCCACCAGGACATGATCAGATAACTCATGTGCGGTTTCTCTCAGCACGTTCCCATCCAACAACCTCTCCTCGGCGTGTCTACCAATTAGCACTGAAGCCAATGTCGCTCGGTGACCTCCAACACTTGTGCATGTTTTACCAGTGCTTGTATTCTCAGTGATGGTTCTTCTTTCAGCACACAGCTCGACAAGGTCTTCCAATTTCGATATGCAGCATAAACCTCGTGCTCCAAGGCTCTCTCTCTCTCTCTCTCTCTCTCTCTCTCTCTCTCTCTCTCTCTCTCTCTCTCTCTCTCTCTCTCTCTCTCTCTCTCTCTCTAATTTTCTCAGTATTATTCTACCATTAAGTGGATGTTCAAAAACCAGTTGTCCAAAGTTATCCATTTACTTCAATCAAGCTTTCACCTTCACACAGGCATCATCAGGAACCAAAAAAAAAAAAAAAAATGCGTCACAAAACTCGGATATATGTTAAACGCAAACCAAAGTATATAAAACACTCGGAAAAAACGCAGTACGTTCACGAGCACCAGAAAGTCTCGGTTTAGGTTGGATGTGGTCCATGACACACGAAAACATACGTTAAACTTATCGTGACGTGTCGGGAAGATTGGTACGTGGGTCCTCACAACCCTACCCAACACTTGGTATCCAATACAGTGAGTGTTGTCATATGGGAACGAGGTTACTAGATGAATGACCATCACTACATGGTGTAAGATGGGTGGTACCGCTGATGATGTACGACCTACGTAGTAATGTAGTAAACATGAGGTTCACAGTCAGTGTGGCTGTTTCATGGCTTGTCTGACTAATGAGAGAGGGTTCGGTCGTGGTGAACGTGTCATGAACTACGATTACAGGGATAGGCTTCAGGGTTTTGCTTTATTGCATCATCATCTCAAACATCTGTTTGTCTGATCTCCGTGTTAGAGGAACTGCGTTAATGAGGAGTTTGCCTCAGACGTCGCGTTTGAGAAAGGAAAATACTTAAAAGCGATGACGTTTTTAAAGGTGGGTGGTGGGGAAAAAACGCTCTTAACGTTGTCATTTTTCTTTTGCTGAGGGAATTTGCTGGCGGGACTGAGAGAGAGAGGGCGACACCAAACGTTTCTTCGGTGTTACCATACACTAAGCCATAGTTGAACGTAATGCCCAGCTGCCACATTACAGTTCATGATGCTCAGTACACTTGTAAATGCATTTGTAAATATAAGTGATGATGCTCAGTGCATTTGTAAATATGTGATAATGCTCAGTACACTTGTAAATGCATTTGTAAATATAAGTGATGATGCTCAGTGCATTTGTAAATATGTGATGATGCTCATTACACTTGTAAATGCATTTGTAAATATAAGTGATGATGCTCAGTGCATTTGTAAATATAAGTGATAATGCTCAGTACACTTTTAAATATTATTGATGATGCTCAGTGTACGTGGGTAGTACTGTCGTGTACGTGGGTAGTACTGTCGTGTACGTGGGTAGTACTGTCGTGTACGTGGGTAGTACTGTCGTGTACGTGGGTAGTACTGTCGTGTACGTGGGTAGTACTGTCGTGTACGTGGGTAGTACTGTCGTGTACGTGGGTAGTACTGTCGTGTACGTGGGTAGTACTGTCGTGTACGTGGGTAGTACTGTCGTGTACGTGGGTAGTACTGTCGTGTACGTGGGTAGTACTGTCGTGTACGTGGGTAGTACTGTCGTGTACGTGGGTAGTACTGTCGTGTACGTGGGTAGTACTGTCGTGTACGTGGGTAGTACTGTCGTGTACGTGGGTAGTACTGTCGTGTACGTGGGTAGTACTGTCGTGTACGTGGGTAGTACTGTCGTGTACGTGGGTAGTACTGTCGTGTACGTGGGTAGTACTGTCGTGTACGTGGGTAGTACTGTCGTGTACGTGGGTAGTACTGTCGTGTACGTGGGTAGTACTGTCGTGTACGTGGGTAGTACTGTCGTGTACGTGGGTAGTACTGTCGTGTACGTGGGTAGTACTGTCGTGTACGTGGGTAGTACTGTCGTGTACGTGGGTAGTACTGTCGTGTACGTGGGTAGTACTGTCGTGTACGTGGGTAGTACTGTCGTGTACGTGGGTAGTACTGTCGTGTACGTGGGTAGTACTGTCGTGTACGTGGGTAGTACTGTCGTGTACGTGGGTAGTACTGTCGTGTACGTGGGTAGTACTGTCGTGTACGTGGGTAGTACTGTCGTGTACGTGGGTAGTACTGTCGTGTACGTGGGTAGTACTGTCGTGTACGTGGGTAGTACTGTCGTGTACGTGGGTAGTACTGTCGTGTACGTGGGTAGTACTGTCGTGTACGTGGGTAGTACTGTCGTGTACGTGGGTAGTACTGTCGTGTACGTGGGTAGTACTGTCGTGTACGTGGGTAGTACTGTCGTGTACGTGGGTAGTACTGTCGTGTACGTGGGTAGTACTGTCGTGTACGTGGGTAGTACTGTCGTGTACGTGGGTAGTACTGTCGTGTACGTGGGTAGTACTGTCGTGTACGTGGGTAGTACTGTCGTGTACGTGGGTAGTACTGTCGTGTACGTGGGTAGTACTGTCGTGTACGTGGGTAGTACTGTCGTGTACGTGGGTAGTACTGTCGTGTACGTGGGTAGTACTGTCGTGTACGTGGGTAGTACTGTCGTGTACGTGGGTAGTACTGTCGTGTACGTGGGTAGTACTGTCGTGTACGTGGGTAGTACTGTCGTGTACGTGGGTAGTACTGTCGTGTACGTGGGTAGTACTGTCGTGTACGTGGGTAGTACTGTCGTGTACGTGGGTAGTACTGTCGTGTACGTGGGTAGTACTGTCGTGTACGTGGGTAGTACTGTCGTGTACGTGGGTAGTACTGTCGTGTACGTGGGTAGTACTGTCGTGTACGTGGGTAGTACTGTCGTGTACGTGGGTAGTACTGTCGTGTACGTGGGTAGTACTGTCGTGTACGTGGGTAGTACTGTCGTGTACGTGGGTAGTACTGTCGTGTACGTGGGTAGTACTGTCGTGTACGTGGGTAGTACTGTCGTGTACGTGGGTAGTACTGTCGTGTACGTGGGTAGTACTGTCGTGTACGTGGGTAGTACTGTCGTGTACGTGGGTAGTACTGTCGTGTACGTGGGTAGTACTGTCGTGTACGTGGGTAGTACTGTCGTGTACGTGGGTAGTACTGTCGTGTACGTGGGTAGTACTGTCGTGTACGTGGGTAGTACTGTCGTGTACGTGGGTAGTACTGTCGTGTACGTGGGTAGTACTGTCGTGTACGTGGGTAGTACTGTCGTGTACGTGGGTAGTACTGTCGTGTACGTGGGTAGTACTGTCGTGTACGTGGGTAGTACTGTCGTGTACGTGGGTAGTACTGTCGTGTACGTGGGTAGTACTGTCGTGTACGTGGGTAGTACTGTCGTGTACGTGGGTAGTACTGTCGTGTACGTGGGTAGTACTGTCGTGTACGTGGGTAGTACTGTCGTGTACGTGGGTAGTACTGTCGTGTACGTGGGTAGTACTGTCGTGTACGTGGGTAGTACTGTCGTGTACGTGGGTAGTACTGTCGTGTACGTGGGTAGTACTGTCGTGTACGTGGGTAGTACTGTCGTGTACGTGGGTAGTACTGTCGTGTACGTGGGTAGTACTGTCGTGTACGTGGGTAGTACTGTCGTGTACGTGGGTAGTACTGTCGTGTACGTGGGTAGTACTGTCGTGTACGTGGGTAGTACTGTCGTGTACGTGGGTAGTACTGTCGTGTACGTGGGTAGTACTGTCGTGTACGTGGGTAGTACTGTCGTGTACGTGGGTAGTACTGTCGTGTACGTGGGTAGTACTGTCGTGTACGTGGGTAGTACTGTCGTGTACGTGGGTAGTACTGTCGTGTACGTGGGTAGTACTGTCGTGTACGTGGGTAGTACTGTCGTGTACGTGGGTAGTACTGTCGTGTACGTGGGTAGTACTGTCGTGTACGTGGGTAGTACTGTCGTGTACGTGGGTAGTACTGTCGTGTACGTGGGTAGTACTGTCGTGTACGTGGGTAGTACTGTCGTGTACGTGGGTAGTACTGTCGTGTACGTGGGTAGTACTGTCGTGTACGTGGGTAGTACTGTCGTGTACGTGGGTAGTACTGTCGTGTACGTGGGTAGTACTGTCGTGTACGTGGGTAGTACTGTCGTGTACGTGGGTAGTACTGTCGTGTACGTGGGTAGTACTGTCGTGTACGTGGGTAGTACTGTCGTGTACGTGGGTAGTACTGTCGTGTACGTGGGTAGTACTGTCGTGTACGTGGGTAGTACTGTCGTGTACGTGGGTAGTACTGTCGTGTACGTGGGTAGTACTGTCGTGTACGTGGGTAGTACTGTCGTGTACGTGGGTAGTACTGTCGTGTACGTGGGTAGTACTGTCGTGTACGTGGGTAGTACTGTCGTGTACGTGGGTAGTACTGTCGTGTACGTGGGTAGTACTGTCGTGTACGTGGGTAGTACTGTCGTGTACGTGGGTAGTACTGTCGTGTACGTGGGTAGTACTGTCGTGTACGTGGGTAGTACTGTCGTGTACGTGGGTAGTACTGTCGTGTACGTGGGTAGTACTGTCGTGTACGTGGGTAGTACTGTCGTGTACGTGGGTAGTACTGTCGTGTACGTGGGTAGTACTGTCGTGTACGTGGGTAGTACTGTCGTGTACGTGGGTAGTACTGTCGTGTACGTGGGTAGTACTGTCGTGTACGTGGGTAGTACTGTCGTGTACGTGGGTAGTACTGTCGTGTACGTGGGTAGTACTGTCGTGTACGTGGGTAGTACTGTCGTGTACGTGGGTAGTACTGTCGTGTACGTGGGTAGTACTGTCGTGTACGTGGGTAGTACTGTCGTGTACGTGGGTAGTACTGTCGTGTACGTGGGTAGTACTGTCGTGTACGTGGGTAGTACTGTCGTGTACGTGGGTAGTACTGTCGTGTACGTGGGTAGTACTGTCGTGTACGTGGGTAGTACTGTCGTGTACGTGGGTAGTACTGTCGTGTACGTGGGTAGTACTGTCGTGTACGTGGGTAGTACTGTCGTGTACGTGGGTAGTACTGTCGTGTACGTGGGTAGTACTGTCGTGTACGTGGGTAGTACTGTCGTGTACGTGGGTAGTACTGTCGTGTACGTGGGTAGTACTGTCGTGTACGTGGGTAGTACTGTCGTGTACGTGGGTAGTACTGTCGTGTACGTGGGTAGTACTGTCGTGTACGTGGGTAGTACTGTCGTGTACGTGGGTAGTACTGTCGTGTACGTGGGTAGTACTGTCGTGTACGTGGGTAGTACTGTCGTGTACGTGGGTAGTACTGTCGTGTACGTGGGTAGTACTGTCGTGTACGTGGGTAGTACTGTCGTGTACGTGGGTAGTACTGTCGTGTACGTGGGTAGTACTGTCGTGTACGTGGGTAGTACTGTCGTGTACGTGGGTAGTACTGTCGTGTACGTGGGTAGTACTGTCGTGTACGTGGGTAGTACTGTCGTGTACGTGGGTAGTACTGTCGTGTACGTGGGTAGTACTGTCGTGTACGTGGGTAGTACTGTCGTGTACGTGGGTAGTACTGTCGTGTACGTGGGTAGTACTGTCGTGTACGTGGGTAGTACTGTCGTGTACGTGGGTAGTACTGTCGTGTACGTGGGTAGTACTGTCGTGTACGTGGGTAGTACTGTCGTGTACGTGGGTAGTACTGTCGTGTACGTGGGTAGTACTGTCGTGTACGTGGGTAGTACTGTCGTGTACGTGGGTAGTACTGTCGTGTACGTGGGTAGTACTGTCGTGTACGTGGGTAGTACTGTCGTGTACGTGGGTAGTACTGTCGTGTACGTGGGTAGTACTGTCGTGTACGTGGGTAGTACTGTCGTGTACGTGGGTAGTACTGTCGTGTACGTGGGTAGTACTGTCGTGTACGTGGGTAGTACTGTCGTGTACGTGGGTAGTACTGTCGTGTACGTGGGTAGTACTGTCGTGTACGTGGGTAGTACTGTCGTGTACGTGGGTAGTACTGTCGTGTACGTGGGTAGTACTGTCGTGTACGTGGGTAGTACTGTCGTGTACGTGGGTAGTACTGTCGTGTACGTGGGTAGTACTGTCGTGTACGTGGGTAGTACTGTCGTGTACGTGGGTAGTACTGTCGTGTACGTGGGTAGTACTGTCGTGTACGTGGGTAGTACTGTCGTGTACGTGGGTAGTACTGTCGTGTACGTGGGTAGTACTGTCGTGTACGTGGGTAGTACTGTCGTGTACGTGGGTAGTACTGTCGTGTACGTGGGTAGTACTGTCGTGTACGTGGGTAGTACTGTCGTGTACGTGGGTAGTACTGTCGTGTACGTGGGTAGTACTGTCGTGTACGTGGGTAGTACTGTCGTGTACGTGGGTAGTACTGTCGTGTACGTGGGTAGTACTGTCGTGTACGTGGGTAGTACTGTCGTGTACGTGGGTAGTACTGTCGTGTACGTGGGTAGTACTGTCGTGTACGTGGGTAGTACTGTCGTGTACGTGGGTAGTACTGTCGTGTACGTGGGTAGTACTGTCGTGTACGTGGGTAGTACTGTCGTGTACGTGGGTAGTACTGTCGTGTACGTGGGTAGTACTGTCGTGTACGTGGGTAGTACTGTCGTGTACGTGGGTAGTACTGTCGTGTACGTGGGTAGTACTGTCGTGTACGTGGGTAGTACTGTCGTGTACGTGGGTAGTACTGTCGTGTACGTGGGTAGTACTGTCGTGTACGTGGGTAGTACTGTCGTGTACGTGGGTAGTACTGTCGTGTACGTGGGTAGTACTGTCGTGTACGTGGGTAGTACTGTCGTGTACGTGGGTAGTACTGTCGTGTACGTGGGTAGTACTGTCGTGTACGTGGGTAGTACTGTCGTGTACGTGGGTAGTACTGTCGTGTACGTGGGTAGTACTGTCGTGTACGTGGGTAGTACTGTCGTGTACGTGGGTAGTACTGTCGTGTACGTGGGTAGTACTGTCGTGTACGTGGGTAGTACTGTCGTGTACGTGGGTAGTACTGTCGTGTACGTGGGTAGTACTGTCGTGTACGTGGGTAGTACTGTCGTGTACGTGGGTAGTACTGTCGTGTACGTGGGTAGTACTGTCGTGTACGTGGGTAGTACTGTCGTGTACGTGGGTAGTACTGTCGTGTACGTGGGTAGTACTGTCGTGTACGTGGGTAGTACTGTCGTGTACGTGGGTAGTACTGTCGTGTACGTGGGTAGTACTGTCGTGTACGTGGGTAGTACTGTCGTGTACGTGGGTAGTACTGTCGTGTACGTGGGTAGTACTGTCGTGTACGTGGGTAGTACTGTCGTGTACGTGGGTAGTACTGTCGTGTACGTGGGTAGTACTGTCGTGTACGTGGGTAGTACTGTCGTGTACGTGGGTAGTACTGTCGTGTACGTGGGTAGTACTGTCGTGTACGTGGGTAGTACTGTCGTGTACGTGGGTAGTACTGTCGTGTACGTGGGTAGTACTGTCGTGTACGTGGGTAGTACTGTCGTGTACGTGGGTAGTACTGTCGTGTACGTGGGTAGTACTGTCGTGTACGTGGGTAGTACTGTCGTGTACGTGGGTAGTACTGTCGTGTACGTGGGTAGTACTGTCGTGTACGTGGGTAGTACTGTCGTGTACGTGGGTAGTACTGTCGTGTACGTGGGTAGTACTGTCGTGTACGTGGGTAGTACTGTCGTGTACGTGGGTAGTACTGTCGTGTACGTGGGTAGTACTGTCGTGTACGTGGGTAGTACTGTCGTGTACGTGGGTAGTACTGTCGTGTACGTGGGTAGTACTGTCGTGTACGTGGGTAGTACTGTCGTGTACGTGGGTTCTACTAGATCATTAAGTCGTACAGGACGAATACACAGGGGTCGTACCAGATCATGCATTTGGGTAAGATAGGTCATATATATGGCTCGTATCAGACCGTGTACATGGGTCGTCATAGGTGGTGTACAGGGGTCGTGTTACGTCATCTACGGGGTTGTATGTCATTTACAGTGGTTACACTAGGTCGTGTAGGTGGATGGATAGTACATGTACGGGAGCTCGTAACAGGTAGTGTACGTGGGTTATACGAGGTAGTGTGCGTGGGTCTTACCAGGTCGTGCACGTGGATGGTGTCCGATCCTGCACGTGGGTGGTGCCAAGTCGTGCACGTGGGTGGTGCCAAGTCGTGCACGTGGGTGTTGCCAGGCACTGTAAAAGAGTGGTGCCAGGTCGTGCAAGTGGGTGGTCCCTGATAGTGTACGTGGATGGTGCCAGGTAGTGTACGTGGGTCGTACCAGATCGTGCACGTGGGTGGATGCCAGGTCGTGTACGTGGGTAGCACAGCTATCCATACACACACACACACACACACACACACACCAACTCTTCTCTCGGGTTTTCCAACAAATTTCCGACCGGAGGAAAATGTTTGGGGGAAAACTTTTATATGCCTCCTATAAAAGCCTATTTTTTTTTATATAGGTTCTCTGAAATCCTTTTTATATTGTTCATACAAAATCATTTTTATCTCCTATAAAAACCTTTTTGATATAGTTCCTCTGAAATCCCTTTTCATATAGTTCATATAAAAGCGCTTTTCATATAATTCTTATGAAAGGCTTTTTTATATAGCTCCTCTGAAACTATTTTTCTGTATACTTCCTATAAAAGCCTTTTCTTTTATATAGTTTTTCTAAAAATCTTTTTCATATAGTTCCTATATAAAACCCTATAAAAGCCATGTTTTCCTTCTCCCACCATGATGGGCCGGGCCCAGGGGAGGGGGGACCTACCCTGCCCCAGGGTGGTATTACTAATGTTGGATTTTGCCAATAATGAATATGCAAATTGTCTGTACATCTCATTATGTATTTCAGAGAAGGTGGTGTGCTTCCGGCACTTAGAGGTACAATACTCGTGATACAGTAATGTATCCTGTATCCTGGTGATACAGTGATGTATCCTGCATCTCGGTGATACAGTAATGTATCCTGTATTCCGGTAATACAATGATGTATCCTGGTGATACAGTAATGTATCCTGTTTCCTGGTGATAGTGATATGTCCTGTATCCTTATGGTACAGTAATGTATCCTGTATCCTTGACTGTGTAATGATGATTCTGTTTCATCAACAAGAGAACTCAGTGTTTTCAAATGAAAATGAGACATTATTTGATTTCTATGTGACTGCTTCTCTCTCTCTCTCTCTCTCTATCTCTATCTCTATCTCTCTTTATCTATCTATCTATCTATTATATATATATATATATATATATATATATATATATATATATATATATATATATTTTTTTTTTTTTTTTTTTTTTTTTTTTTTTTGCCATTTCCCGTGTTAGCGAGGTAGCATTAAGAACAGAGGACTGAGCCTTTGAGGGAATATCATCACTTGGACCCCTTCTGTCCTCTTTTGAAAAATTTTAAAAAAAAGGGGGGGAAAGATTTAAAGCCCCCCCCCCCCCCCCCCCCCCCCCCCCTCCCCCCCTCCCCTCCCCTTTTAGTCGCCTTCTTCGACACGTAGGGAATACGTGGGAAGTATTCTTTCTCCCCAATCCCATATGTTAAGAAACATATATATATATATATATATATATATATATATATATATATATATATATATATATATATATATATATATATATATATATATTCTTTCTTTCTTTCATACTATTCGCCATTTCCCGCGTCAGCGAGGTAGCGTTAAGAACAGAGGACTGGGCCTCTGAGGAAACATCCTCATCCAGCCCCTTTCTCTGTTCCTTCCTTTGGAAAATAAAAAAAAAAAAAAGAGAGGGGAGGATTTCCAGCCCCCCGCTCCCTTACCTTTTAGTCGCCTTCTATGACACGCAGGGAATACGTGGGAAGTATTCTTTCTCCCCTATCCCCAGGGATAATATATATATATATATATATATATATATATATATATATATATATATATATATATATATATATAATATAGATAGATAGGAGAGAGAGAATGATGATCACACTAGTTCGTGATGAAAGTTATGAGGGTAAAATCATACTTGAGTAGTTCATACGAATCTATATAACATGTAATTTATCTATACATGTGACACTAGTTTCGTGGAGACAATCCACCTCATCATCAGGTGGCAGTACTTAACACAGGTATCTAAATCTCAACATCACACCTTGTCTCCACGTCATCAGGTGGCAGTACTTAACACAGGTATCTAAATCTCAACCTCACACCGGAGTCCCGCCGTTTACCAGCACAGCCAACACACTGGCCGCTTGACCCACAGTAAACCAGTTGTAAGGTAAGGGAGAGTGATGAAGGAGCAGGTCACGTGGCGGGGGTTGATCCCCCTTAATCACTCTCCCTTTTAACAACGCTGACTCCTAGTCGAAGCAGACGCAGTGGTTCTTCTGTACTGATTGGTGTTGGACGGCGGGACTCAGATGTGATGTTGGGATTTGAATAACTTTAAGTACTGGAACCTGATGAGGTGGATTCTCATGCCACATGGATAGAAAAATAAGTAAGTTTGTATGAACTACTGAAGTGTATGTACGTATATATCGAAGTTTTCTCTCCTGCGCAAATATATACTAGATCGAGAAACGGCTTGGCTTCTCTTCGTTTAAACCTCACACGTGGAGGGAAGTGAACCTCTGGAGGGAGGTGAAGACTGGAGGGAAGTGGAACTTCTGGAGGGAAGTGGAGACCATGGAGGGGTCCTGAATATGTGGCCGGGTATATAAACCAGTAGAGGGGAGATCAGCATGTGGAGGGGAGTATAGGCCGGCAATGTGGAATTTACGGTAAGCTGGTAAACAGAAATCAAAAGTTCACTGGAGCTGGGGAGAGAAAGTTGAGAGTTGGTGTGTAGTTGTGTGGATGGACGTGGAAGAGATTGACGTGGTGTGTGTGTGTGTGTGTAGGGGAGGTGAAACCTTGTGGAGGGCTAGGGAGGGGTGTAGAAGAGATACGTGGAGGGATGCCGGAACTAATGGTATGAGAGGAAATGTGGTGTGAAAAAAAAGTTTAGTGAATTTTATCAGGAAGTTATTTTTAAAGGTATTATTTAAGAGTTACAAAATATACGAGAGATTTAATGGAGGCGCAGAGAGACGAGCTGGATGTTTTCCAAGTGAGGGAAAGGATGAAGGTCAGTTTGTATGTTATAGATTCAGAGTTTGGGGGAACACAAGACAGAGGAATCTAAATGTCAGGGCGAAAATAATGATCAATTTTTTTCCAGCGACATGCCATATAGAATTACTCCACGCCTCTCGTGATGTATGAGATGGGAACATCATTACACATAAGGGGATTTTTCAGGGATTATATATATATATATATATATATATATATATATATATATATATATATATATATATATATATATATGTATATATATATATATATATATATATATATATATATATATATATATATATATATATATATATATATATATATATATTGCAATAAGTCACTGTATGTATTCATATACGTATGTCTTAACAAGAACAGCTGAGCCTAAATATTCGATATTGGGTGCCTCCTGGGAGTTCATGTTTACCATGTTACCACCAACCCACACCTTGACGGTTGTCATGACACGCTGGACTTGGTGGTGTGGGGGAATATCGAGGATATTTTGGTCAAGTTTTGTTGCTTTAGCATTTCACGTTTATGTTTCTACAAGTATCGACCTCCTGACGAGACGGGAGTGGGGCTTGATCAGGATCCATCGTTAGTGTTACACGTTCTTACTAAAGTATTCTGCTATTTTCCACTAGTGGAAATATTGCATTTATTTTCCAGTATGATGTAAGGCTGTCACCACTTGTGTTTTGATGAATGACTTACGAGTAATTGTAATGAAAGAGCGATAATTATACCTGCATGTAGTACCGGGTAGCGTTCCTAACCATGACGCATTCATAGGCCGATCGGGGTGGAGGGCATAGGTTCGAGGCCTGGTTGCGGCTGTCGGTCCATTGTCAACCCAGCCGTTTATCCTTCCCTAACGGTTAGTCGATGAATTAGGCACCTTGCTTAGAGTGTATATATATATATATATATATATATATATATATATATATATATATATATATATATATATATATATATTTTTTTTTTTTTTCTTCATATTTCATCACCGCTTCCTACGTTAGCGAGGTAGCGCCAGGAACAAACGGTTAAAAACTACATCCTTTCGCAACCACTGTCGAGCTCTCATGTGTAATACACCGAAACCACAACCACATCCAGGCCTCACAGACCTTTCCATCGTTTACCCCTGACACTTCACATCCCCTGGTTCTCTCTAATGACAACATGTTGATCCCAGTGTAGTATATCATTCCACTGTATTCTGTTTCCCTTCATATGCTTTCTCCATATCCATAAATGCCACATTCTAAGTATTTCTCGCACACATTCTTTAAAGCAAACACCTTATACACACATCCTCTACCATTTCTGAAACCACACTGCTCCTCCCGAATCTAATGCTCTGTACACGCCTTCATCCTCTCAAGCAATACCCACCCATACAACTTGCGAGGTATACTCAAGAAGTGTATACTTCCGTGGTTTGATCACTCTTACACACACACACACACACACACACACACACAACTATACATATATATATATATATATATATATATATATATATATATATATATATATATATATATATATATATATATATATAGCGTAAGTAAGACAGCCTTGATAAGGGCATTCACTTGCCCTTCCTGCTCAGCTAATATTGATAGAATGATATAGAATATAAGGATAGCTATTTTGTATATAGGGTATTACTTTTCCTCTATTCTTCCCAAAGGTTGGGTTAAACTAGTTTTAATGTCATTCTGGCTTTCACATTATTGCTTGATGACGAGGGGCTTGCTGCTCTGTTTAAACTTTACACTTCCAATTTTCTAGTCAATGTTTTTACAGGATTATTGGAGATTATTAAGCTTCGAGAAGATCAGACACGAAGATCAACATCCAAATATAGGAATTTCAATCATGTAGCAAATTCTTGTTTATTTTTTTTGTCAACTCTTTAAAAGACGCAATTTTGATTGACTATTTTGTAAATACAGTAGTGGTAATTATTTGCTGAAAATATAAATATTAGATAGTGTTGAAAACTAAAAAGAATATCGTATTTTGATTGCGCTCATCATGCAATATATATCAACATTTTTTTCTTGATTGGTTTATATATTCATATCAACAACATTTGGTTCACAGATTCTGCTCTGGTATAAAATATTTTGGGTTGTTTGCTAAATTGGAAGGCAGACAAAAAAGATGAAAAACAGTGGAAGAGAGTATGACCAAAAAGAAATTATTGAATGTTTGATGATGACCAGAAATAGATGAGTGGAGGTGTGTAGGTTGGAAGGATGGTAAGGTGCTGGTGGTATAGAGGAGTGAATGATATATGAACCCTGGATAACAGATAGTGGAGGAACCTGGAATGAAATTATGACGAAGGCTACTTACTGGAAGGGAATCAGTAGAGGGAAAGGCGTCAGATGGAAGAAAATCATAGGGAAGAAGGGTCTGTCTGTACTGGAGGAGAGTAGATAGATGGAAGGATGGATGAAGGTAGCGATTTCCATTCTGGAAAGACTGTATCCTCGAAAGTGACTATGGCATGGAAGAGTCATTACTGGAAAGGAATCATTAAAAGGACTACTCTGCCAGGAAGGTACTAGCAGATGGAAGCGTACGTACCTGGACGAAATTAATGGCTGGAAGGGTTGTGCTGGATAAGAAGCGAGGAACCTAAAAGTTTTACGCTGGAAGGGAATTCATGGAAGGGACTGGAAATCGGCAAATGGACGTTAATGGATGGATGGAAGAGTGCATCCTGGAAGAGTGCAGTCATGTGGAAAGGTATGTGTTCAAGGGAAAGCAGGGGATGGAATATTGCCTCCTGGGGAGGAAGACATTGACATAAGGGTGAATCTGAGATGGTTATTGGTTTTCAAAAAGTTGCATTTGAGAAATGATATCATATTGCAAGGGAAAGACATATGTAGCGTGGACACACATGCTTGTTGGGAGATTGTGTTTTGGAAAGACCTTGGTATGTCCACATGACGGGGAAGGATACGTGGATGGGTTCTAATCTAGCGGGGAGTGTATGAGGGAAGCACATATATATGAGAATGGAGATGTAGAGTCTATTCTTATGAATATTTATAGTGCTGCTTTCACTCTAATTGGGAAATCATTCCATGTACCAACAATCCTATTGAAGGAAAGTAGTTTGCTTCATTTGAGGTAAAAAAAACGTTTGCCCGCGAGGTTGTATCCAGTAATGACAACGAGTGAATTCAGACGATTCAAGTCTTAAGTAACTGGACAGATCAAGAATATTATAGCCTTTGATCCATTTGAATACTTGTATTAGATCACATCTTAACCTTCTCTTTTCTAAGCTAAATAAATTCAAGTCGTTTAATCTGCTCTCGGAAGATTTGGAAAGCTCGATGCTACACTCTCTGCAGTGTTTTACTTCAGTTCAGGTGACCAAACTGAATACAATATTCAAGATGGGGTCGAATCAATGACTTGCAAGACGTAAGGATGATTTCCTTGAACTTTAATTAGAAGCCTCTGTCTATCAATCCAAGAATTTTGTTCGCTCTTTTCACTGCTCCTGTGCACTGCTTACTCTGTTTTAGGTCTCCGGAGATTATTACACCCATGTCTTTTCCTCATTTACGTTTTGCAGTTGACCAGAATGAATACTGTGGCTTACCATTTCGTTTCTGTTACCAATACGTAAAACTTTGCGCTTATCGATGTCACAGGTCATTTGCCACGTATGAGCCCAGTCCATCAGTTTCTCTGTGTCAGTCTGACGCTGTAGACGTTCAGGTTTCTGTGTTGCTTTATTTCGAAGCTTCGTAGTATCATCAGCGAATGATGATGTCTGTCTGTGTCATTAACGGATATGAGAAAGAGAACCGGTTCCGAGACTGATCCTTGTGGCACGCCACTTATTTCGTCTAACCAACCCAAGGCTTGACCATTAATCACAACTCTCTATTTATGGACAGTCTACCCATTTTCTATCCACCAAATAACAACCCCATCATTGCCATGTGACTTAATATTTGCTGCTAACCTCTGATGTGTAAAGCAAAGGAAAATGAGAAAATAAAAGGAGACAGAGGTATGGCAGTATGTGCTGGCAGAAAGCTAAATAGATATCGACATTATTTAACACAGTAAAGTCCTTTGCATCATCGAATGTTAATACCACACATGTCTGGCAATTACGTTCAATGTTGCAAACTGTGCTATTACGCTGTTTGGTATGATGAACGTCGAGTGAATGTTATGAAGGAGTCATAAGAAGAAATGGAATTCTGTGTAAATACCTATTACTTGAAACCTTCAGAGCTTAGAATAAACATTGATAAGTTCAAGGTTAATCCAATGTGAAGATGTTTGAGTTTACGAGACGCCACAGTGTGAAGTAATTTAATTGTTAAGGTGGAAATAATGTCACTGTTTTTGTTCTATTTTCCAGTGACATAGCAAAAGCCCATCAGGGCTTTGTATTTATGACGGTCCAAATTCATGGTTGGTCATATAGTGCCATAGTAACCTAAGTTATATATTCACATGACTGTGGGAAAAGGGATGATATACTCTCTTGAAATGACAACGAACAATGAAAAATGAACGATACTAAAATGATAAGAATATATATATGAAACCCCAAGTGGGTACCCATTCGCAGTGATCCAGAGCATATCCCCCCCCTCCCGCCTCCTTACAACATTGTCTGCCAACTTGATAACTTGATAAGTTTTCGTTACTTCAGGCAATATATAATCCATGAGAAGAGACGATATATTCTATCAGAACATATCGGAGAATACTGAAACTGGGGCTATGTTGCTTCCATACACTGCTTCATAGCGGGCTTATTCATGAAGTTTATCACAATGTCCTAATCATATTTATGGGGCTATGACCTTGTGCTTCAATCATTAAGAACTGAATAACATTCAAGTTTGCTCTACTGTAAGTATGGCGATTCATTCTCATACCCCCAGTGTGTGTGTGTGTGTGTGTGTGTGTGTGTGTGTTGTGTGTGTGTGTGATATTGCTGTACACACAGGAGATGCGTTGCAATATGTTCAAGATGGTAATGGACAGGAGAGTAATAATACATAAGAGTATTATTTGAACTTCGTATTTACCAAGTCCACTGGTTCGTAGAGAGGAGCAATATATATGGTTAGAGTAGATTGTAGATTATACAAATCCCCTCATATAAACATATCATCGAGACGATTCATTTGGTTCACGTATGTCATAGCATATAAGAAAGGATTAAGTTTTGGTATATATATCATGAAGGAAATATGAAAAGAATTCATCTGGAGCAAGAAACAGCGACGCCTTGATATTCGATATTCAGTTTCTGTCGAGTGAGCATGTCTGTCATGCAAATAGAGAGGAGTGGACGGCTGTCATGAGATGCTGGACTTGGTTTTCGGGGAATATCGAAGACATTTTGGTCAT
This sequence comes from Panulirus ornatus, assembly GCF_036320965.1. Taxonomy (NCBI): domain Eukaryota; kingdom Metazoa; phylum Arthropoda; class Malacostraca; order Decapoda; family Palinuridae; genus Panulirus; species Panulirus ornatus. Next base: position 76,351,356 of record NC_092243.1, on the reverse strand, counting down.
GTTTTTCAGCACTTCACGTACGTACGTTCCCACCACCGTCCACCTGACCAGACAGGACTGAGGCCATATCAGAAGCCATTGTCCTCTCAGTGTTGACATGTTTTTACACAGTATTTTCTTCATTCTACAATACTGGAAAGTTAAGTTTATTTTCTAGGTTCCATTTCGAAATATTGACTCTTAAATTGTGAGTTACATCATCTTTTTTTGTTTGTCATATTGTCTTGAATGAAAAGCAGGTTTGGTTATACATAGATGAGTCCTACTGTATCTCTGTACTTTGAAGCTGAATTCCTGCTGTATCTCAGCACTCACAGGCTGGTATGAACTAGTGGGAGTGGTCAATGATGGAAAAGATTTAATTCTGGGAGACTGTATCCTCGAAAGAGACAATGGGTTGGAAGAGTGAGTACTGGAGAGAGAAATGAAAAGACAGATTTTTCCGTCAGATAGTCACTGGCCGATGGTGTGTACGTCCTGGGACGTAACAAATGGCTGGAAGGGTTGTGTTGGATAAGAAGTGAGGGACGTAAAGGTTGATACGCTGGAAGGGAATTAATGGACGCGAGGGAGGCAGATGATGGAACACTAATGGACTGTATCACATACGGTGCTGGATGAATGGAAGAGTGTGTCCTAGAATGCTGGAACAGTAGAGATATGTGGAGAAATATGTGCTTAACGAAAATGCCAAGAAATGAAAGGTTGCATATTTTTAAGAGAACAGATGGACAGAGGCGAGTATTTAAGATAGCTGTTGGTGTCCAGACAGTTGCAGACAAGAGATATATGATCATATAATATGGAAAGGATATATGTAATGATGAGATAGTCTGAAGAGGCCACATTAGGAAGAGGAATAGGTGTGTAAACAGTAGATAAAGTGGTAGTACAAAGTCCCACAATGGGGAGAGGAAGGTGTGTGTAAACAGTAGATATAATAGTAGTTTGAAGGTCCACAATGGGGCGAGGAAGGGGTAGGTAAACAGTAGATAAAGAGGTAGCGTGAAGGGTCCACACTGATAAGAGGATGGTGTGTATGTGTGTGTGTGTGTGTGTGTGCAGAAGGTAGTGTGGTGCATGGAAGACTGTTTCACGTAGGGAAGCAAAATACGACACGTTGTGTGACAGACGAAGAGAGGGAGGCAAATAGGGTGTGGACGGGCTAAGTAGGGCGGGTGCCGAGTGTATGGAAAACGTAATGGCTTTGCAAAGGGTAGGTACTGGAGAACAATGAGGAGAGGCAGGGATACCGTGTCGGGAAGGGAGCTAATGCCAGGGATGAGGGAAAGCGATTAAATCCCTTGCCAATTATTATAAAAAAAAAAAGCAACAGAAATGATAGACGATCGGATTCAGATGATATGATTTGGAAATGTGTAAAGGGTTAGATGCGCTGGTTTGTAAGAGAGAGAGAGAGAGAGAGAGAGAGAGAGAGAGAGAGAGAGAGAGAGAGAGAGAGAGAGAGAATGTAAAAAGAATGGAAAGAAAGGGCAGAATGAAGGAATGAGAGCAGAATGACAGGAGAGCGGTATATGAGAAAGCTGAAATAATAATAATGATATGCAATATGTAAGAGTTTTTAATCTTTCGGGATGTTAACTAAGAAATGCAATATGAGAGTTCTTTAGGAATGTTAACTTAACCCACGTATAACTGTTGTATTTAACACTCCAGATTATATCAAGCAGCATTTCTTGACAATGATCCATCATAGATAAGCGATTTCTGATAGTAAGAGTTACGTCTTTAAGCAACCTAATTAGTCTAAAATGCAAACAATTAGTAATGTTGCTAATGAGCCAGCTTATATCATAAAACTGCAAAAAAATAAAAAGGGAAAATGCTCGACTATCTATACAAGAATGTAGTCGTTAATTAGATAGTACTCGACATGCGAATTCAAAATAAGGTCCGCTGTCTCATAAGTCTAATTCTAAATGTGTGGATTTTTTGAGAACTTTTCGTCACATTCGCGTTGGATATCACCATATGGTCGTCTCCTCCAGGCGAGGTAAACGACGCCAGAAAGACCTTTGTCGTGGGGGAAATTGAGGCTTGTGATGAGGAGGAGTGTGTGTGCAGAGCAGGAGGGTGAGGGAGACTCATAAACGGATTATGAGGCTGACTGTAGCGTGACTGGAGAGAGAGAGAGAGAGAGAGAGAGAGAGCGAGAGAGAGAGAGAGAGAGAGAGAGAGAGAGAGAGAGAGAGAGAGAGAGAGAGAGAGAGAGAATTCCAAGGGAAGAGGTTTTGTTCATTCGTATCTCACCAACCATTGGTGTCTCCAGGGGTCCTGCAACCCCCCCCCCCCCCCTTCTCTCACTACCAACCCCCCCCCCTCCCCCCCCCCTCCTCCCCTCCTCTCTCCCACTTGCCAACTTGCAAAATTAATCTGGCCAGCAGTTTCTTGTGAGGGAGGCAAACCAAGAATTACCTAACTTTAATTACTTTGGCAGTTTGCTATTAGTTGAATCCAGACAGGGGAGAGGTGAGCTCTGTTGGTGATGTGGCAGGTGAGAGCTCTCTCTCTCTCTCTCTCTCTCTCTCTCTCTCTCTCTCTCTCTCTCTCTCTCTCTCTCTCTCTCTCTATCCATCTAACTATCTAACCTAGAAAAAAGAAGAGATAGACATAATGATAATCTACGAATGGCACCAAATTGAAGGTAGATACAGAGTTGAGTCATCAAAAACACCGTGGAACATAACGAAGATGATCAGACAAGAATATATAACCCAACCAGGAAGTCAGACCGTCTGTTTGATGAACCGCCAGGAGAAATAAGTAAAATGCAAGTAACAATTACAGAAACATATAAAAGAAAACTTGACAAATGGTTGAAATCAATCCCAGATGAACCAGGAATCTGTAATCATGTAATGCAGCCGAGATGAATAGTCTTATACATCAAGTGAGACGTGTGGTGAACGCTTCGTGCTCTCTCTCTCTCTCTCTCTCTCTCTCTCTCTCTCTCTCTCTCTCTCTCTCTCTCTCTCTCTCTCATATATGCGCCTGTGTAAAGAACCATACATATCCCCCTTACGCAGTTCTATACGCATGTGTGCGTGCTGGTATATGTGTGTGTGTGTGTGTGTGTGTGTGTGTGTGTGTGTGTGTGTGTGTGTGCGCGCGCGCGTGTCCCCGGGACATCAGTACCAGCTTATAGCATCAAGACAACCCTTCTCTTCCCTCACCACACACCTGCTACTCGCGACCCAGTTCACAGACACAGGAAAATGAAAAAAAAGGAGACTGCTATTAACACCCGCTCATATATGTATGTATGGGGTATCTCACTTGCCTGTGGTGTCTATCGCTTCTCTGCCACCCTCGTCACACAGAAACCCGTGACGTAAGTGCTTACGTGTGAGCTGTGCAAGCACGGCAGCTTCATATGAAGGACTGAGGACTCATGAATTTCACTGGGGAACATGGAGGTGTTGCTCGAGACGTGTGTGGGAGGACTTCGTGAAAATCAGGCGATGCGTTGAATCACTAAAATCGTGTAGACGTTGAATTACGAAAATGGTAGATGTGCGTTGAATCACACAAAAAAGAAATAAAATATGCGTCGAATCACGAAAATCACTAAAATGTTGATGTGAGTTACGTGTTCTGGTGTGATCAGTGTGAGATGGTATGTTTGTGGACTGAAAGCCAGCAGTAAAGCCAGCCCCCTCCCTCATGGGTGGCTGAAGCAGAGAGAATAGGTAGCTGATTGGGCCAAGGGAGTGAATCTCGACAGCCAGTGAATTGCTGACTCAAAAGGCATGCGTCACGACCAAGCCTCCCGATAGCCAGGCGGGGGAAGGTAGTACAGGTAACATATACCTCCCTGGTCGGTGGCAGAGAGAGAGAGAGAGAGAGAGAGAGAGAGAGAGAGAGAGAGAGAGAGAGAGAGAGAGAGAGTGAGTGTCCCTGTGTCCGCCATTGTCCCATTTCCCTCTCACATCACATATAACATTAGCAGCTTTTGACAAACATGGACCATAATTTTCCATTATGTTCCCCCCCATGAATTTCGTATGAACCATGATTTTCATAGTTTTTTCACCATTTGTTTTACTGCATTTTTAATTTCATTGAAAATATGTAATTTGATCCGTGTCTATCACTCGTTTCAGACCCGTTTTTATAAACTCATTTTCTACGCTGATTGGATTGATAGTCATGTGTTTCATTAGATATCTCTGATAACTTTAAAATACATCATTTTTATTTGCAATTTATCTTTTAATTTAATCATCTTTAGTGTCACCCTTGTATGGCTATTCGGTATCTTAAATGTGCACCAGCTTAGCATAAATCCTTGGAGACTATTTCAGCATTTTTCTCATAAACTAAATTCAGCCTTTTCTGTATCTTCCTTCCATATCAGCATTTTCATTACATACTAAATCACCATTTTAATCGTAGTCAGCATTTATCTCAGTGCACTGAACTACGCATTTACTTAATGTTTCAGCATATTCTGTGTTATAACCATTTATCGTATCGCTTTATAATACTTCATTACTTATATACTAAATTATCATCAACTGTTTTCAACATCTATTTTAAGGTAATTTAGTATTTCACATATACATTCATACTTTTTGTCTATTTTTTTTTTTTGTCTATTGAGTCAGCATGATCTTCTATAAAAACTGAGCATATATTTTTTTTCAATATTCTTCTAAATCCTTCGCCACTTTTTTTCCGCTTTTGTGAGTGCGAAATTGGCTTTATAACTTGGAAAGGCCATTTCGCACTCCGGCCTGACGACATTGCTTCCGCTTTACACTTTGCGTCTCTCTCCTGTTTCCTCATCTCTCACCGAATTCCCATCCCTTTGTCATCTCCTTTGTTTGCCTCGCGCTTCTCCCTGTTTGCCCATTCCTTATCTTTGTTTACACATATATCATCATCTTTACTCGCCCAACTTTATTATCGTGTTCGGTTTTTCCCGCCTTTTCTTCTCTCTCTCTCTCTCTCTCTCTCTCTCTCTCTCTCTCTCTCTCTCTCTCTCTCTCTCTCTCTCTCTCTCTCAATTCATTTCGTTCCCCTTGTAACCCCTCCTTGAGTTCCTTCCTCCATGACCTCCCTACACTACCCCCCTCCCTTCAAATCATAGCATGAAACTCCTGTCATATCCAGATGACCTTGAACCACACCATAGTATCCTGACGCTGTACAATCCACTAGAAAATTGCGGCGATAAATCTTGCAATTTGAATATCGTTTTGCTCGAAATAGAATATCTGTATCCCCACGGAAACCCTACATCAGACCTCCTGACCCATGACAGACGTGAACGTAGTCAATAACTTTGAATCAACCCTGAATGATGGTTGTCACACACGACACACAACAAGGACATTCACTCCCCACACCACATACATCACCACAAAAGCTATAAACATATCAAACGTCCTGCAAACGTCACCACAAAGGCTATAAACAAATTAAACGCGCTGCAAACATCACCACAAAGGCATTAAACCTATTGAACGCTCTAAGAACACTTAACCACACTAGTTTCTGACAGTCAAATGAATCCTTCGCTATGTTCTGAAAACACTTCATCAGCTTCACCCTAAACTGCCCACTCCCCTACCTGGTCATCGACAGTTTTACGAGTATACATAACAAATACACAAACTACACAAATCAGAACACAGTATTTTTTGTGCAAAGGATTGATCCGTCCTTGTATGGAGTACTGCTCTCACATCTGGGCTGGTTCTAGCTCTGCATCCTTACTTGACAGAGTTGAGTTGAAAGTGGTCCGACTTATAAACTGTCCCAGGCTAACTTCCAAACCTGACCCCATTGCTCTACATTATAGGTATTACTTTGTTTTTTTTTTCTCCCGAGAGCTGCTGCTTGTGTGTCCCCACCACCACTAGCTAGACCACACAATACTCGGCAAGCTGCTGCGTCACATGATTGCTGTGTGGCCGCTGGCAACTCAAGGGTGGGCCGTTTTGATACCTGCGTCTTTCCCTACACCTCGAAGTCTTGGAACTCTCTCCCCTCCCATGTCTTTTCCAATAACTATGACTGGCATATGTGAAAGGACAAGTTTCTCACATCCTCCAATTTTCGTAACTATTTTCCCTTGTCTCCTCTTCTTCCATTTCATTAACTTCTCTCTGTTGCAATTAAAGCCCTGCCTTGATATGGGGTTTTGTCCGTGACTGGAGCCACCAACGTAACACACACACACACACACACACACACACACACACACACACACACACACATATATATATATATATATATATATATATATATATATATATATATCTTTCTTTCTTTCATACTATTCGCCATTTCCCGCATTAGCGAGGTAGCGCTGAGAACAGAGGACTGGGCCATTGAGGGAATATCCTCACCTGGGCCCCTTCTCTGTTCCCTCTTTTGGAAAATTAAAAAAAAAAGTGAGAGGGGAGGATTTCCAGCCCCCCGCTCCCTCCCCTTTTAGTCGCCTTCTACGACACGCAGGGAATACGTGGGAAGTATTCTTTCTCCCCTATCCCCAGGGATTAAATATATATATATATATATATATATATATATCTTTTTCAACCTTACTTTATATTTTTCCCAGCCCATCCTCGTGCCCCTCTCTCTCTCTCTCTCTCTCTCTCTCTCTCTCTCTCTCTCTCTCTCTCTCTCTCTCTCTCTCTCTCTCCCTGCCTCACCATCCCCATCGTCTGTTCATCTCTCTCACTCTCCTTGCCACTCCCTCTGCTAATCTGGCTGAGTGTCTGTACGGGTCTTGCCTCGCCACCAACTTGGACACTTTACATACACTCTCAGCCAGGCATCGCCCGGTATGACTCGAGGGAATATCCTCTGAATGATCCTACGTACCAGTTGATCCACTTAGGCAAATAATGTTCCCTCTCTCGAAATTTTGATGGCGCGGTCTTCGGGTTCGAATCTGTCTCATTGTTTCGCTTGGAACACTGATTCCTTGAATCATTCTCTACTTCCAGTGTTCGTTGCTGCTTCATACGACACATTGATTCGAGTTTGTCTCATTGTTTCGCTTGCAACACTGATTTTCATGAATCATTTCTCTACTTCGAGTGTCCGTCGCTGCTTCATACGATACATTGATTCGACTTTGTCTCGTTGTTTCGCTTGAAATGCTGATTTCCTTGAAGCATCTCTATACTTCGAGTGTTCATCACTGCTTCATATGAAACATTGATTAGAGTTTGTCTCATTGCTTCATTCGAAGCACTGACGACTCTCATAATGATTTATTTACTCGAAAGGAAAGTGCATTACGAAGACTCCAACTTCGATATTGATTGTCAGGAATATGTTTCTCAATGTTGCTCAATTATTAGATTCTCAGCTAGATGAGGGTGTCTGTGCCATGGCGTTAGACATGAAGGAAAGGTAAATAGTTTAGACAATATGGCAGTCGTCCGCGAAATTACGAAATATTTGGTCCAGAGTCAAATTACTTGTTTAACATAAAATGGAATATCAAGTAATTGATTCGTTACACAGAACGAGAAGGTTAAGTGAATTTAGATATCGGTGCAAGCTTTCTTCTTCTTCTTCCTCTTCTTTTTCTTCCTCTTCTCGTTCTTCTTCTACCTCTCCCTCTTGTTGTTGTTGTTCTTCTTCTTCTTCCTCGTTGTTGTTGTTGCTCTTTCTCTTCTTGTTCTCCTTCTTCCTCTTCTTGTTCTACCTCTACTTCCTCTTCTTCTTCCTCTTCTTGTTCTTCTTCTTCCTCTTCTTGTTCTACCTCTACTTCCTCTTCTTATTGTTCTCCATCTTCTCTCGTGCACTTCCTTGTTGTAAATCCAACAAAAATCAAATCTTTTCTACCATTTCTGACAAACACAAAAGATATATCGTAACGTATTTTTTTCCTGTTCACTAAAATGATTCTAATGACATGGCCTTGGGCCTCGGAGTAAGACGAACTACACAGGTGAGGATATGACAAATTGGTTCCATTATTTCACTGCCTACAGTTAACAGGTTCAGATTTTCAACCCAGACAAAGGCCTAGATTTCCCTTCCACCTCTTGTATAACGAGCAAGGAGACCCTCACTCGTACAGCGAGGAGATCCTCACTCGTACAGCGAGGAGATCCTCGCTCGTACAGCGAGGAGATCCTCGTTCGTACAACCAGTTATAGACTAACATGTGATATTCCTTCGAAAGGAAACGTTATTATAGATTGACCTCTCCTCTCTCCCTGTTTGTCTTTCCCACCTAAGCGAGGCAGCGCTAGGAAACGGATGAATCAGACATCGAGAAACGAAATTCCTCACTTGGCCTCATTTTCCTTCCTTTCTTTTGGGAATTGATAATATAGGAGGGGAGGTTTTCTCGCTCTCTTTTCCCCGCCCTAGGTGTACAAGTCGTCATCACGACACACAGGGATAGTGTTCTTTTCTACCCAAAGTCCCCCAGTGACATTCTAGGTGCTCTGATAACAGAGAAATATCAGCTTAGATTGAATTAGATTATCCGGACACGTGATCTGACTTTGCTCTTATGGAAGAAAAGATATCTCAATAATATGTTTTGTTGATATACAGATTATGACGAAGAAAGTATTACGTGCTTTCATAATATCAAACGTGAATGATATGTTTCGTTACTTTACAGAATATGAGAGAGCGATTCTTACGTGTAAGAGAGCGGGGAGGTTTAGGCTAGGAATGAGTACTTGAGGATTGTGGACATATGAAAACTAACTCTCAGTTAGTACTCCTCAGATAGTAGAGAAAGTAAGCTAACTTCACCTCCCGTCCCTCCAACACCACATGTCGCCTCTCATCAGCTAACTTCACCAATTCCTCCAACACCACATTGCCACTTAACATAGGACGTGTCCCACTTAACATAGGACGTGTCCCACTTAAAAGAGAAAAGTGTCTCTTGAAGAAAAACTCACCTACTTAAAAAGTGAAATACATGTTCATTGAGAGCAGATATATTTTGTAAAAGGAGAAATTTAATGATTGAGTGACCTATTCAACTTAAGATTTCGAAATTCATTGATAAGGACCTATTCTGTCTATGATTTGGAGGTTAATGGGAGGTTTCTCAACTTAGAAATTGGCAAATCATTGATTGAGAAACCTATTCTACTAAGAAATTTAAATTTTACTGATTGATTGATCTCCCAGACGTAAAAATTATTTTATTGATTCAGAAACTATCTCAAAATTGAAAATTTATTGAATGCTAGATCTCCCCAACGTAGATAATGAACATTTATTGATAGAGAAACTAATTCAGAAATGAATATTTGTTAAGAGATTTTTACGCTTGAGGAATTTCGTATATCCTAAAAGAACTACCTAAAGAGTCGCATACGAGATGGCGAACCCGTATTATAAGTGTAAGTAAGAGGAAGAAATCAACTTTTTGAGAAACAAATGATATACATTAATGTAGAAGAAAAATTTCGCTCCTGAAAAACTTGTATTAATTAGTTATAATACAACTTGGATTACTTACCTTTGATAGTAACTAGTAGTTACATTTAATACTAACTGGATCTTCAGTTAAACAAGATCGAGAAAGGATTTGTCACTAACAGTAACGCAGTTAACATGTGATTATTCTCAAGGTCTGATAATACGAATAATGAGACAAAATGAAACTTTTAAGACCCAGGATCCATATTCAGCATGGCAAGAGGTGTCTGTACTAAGTTAGATTTTACAGAAACACAAATTCCTGAAGAGAGAGAGAGAGAGAGAGAGAGAGAGAGAGAGAGAGAGAGAGAGAGAGAGAGAGAGAGAGAGCAAGGAGCCAGTTTATGCCTCAGTGCCTCTGTCGAGAGGGAGGAAAAAAAGATAACGTTCAATTTTGTGGAATAATTTGATGAAGGTCTTTGTTGTCTTTGATAGCCAGCTAATATCCTGCAATACAGTGCCATAAAAGGGAAAGGTCGTGACTAATTATAAAATTCATGAGCAACGTGGATGATTGTTCCAAGGTTTAATAACATAACTAATTACCTGAATCAAAACGTTTTAATTAAAAAATCGGTTTTCTCTTCAATTCATCGTAACGTAACATGACCTACTCTATCCTAAACTAACATGACCTACCCTGATCCTAAAATAACCCGACTTGCCCCTATTCTAACCTAACCTCACCTAATTTAACCGAACCTAATCAAACCTATCTTAACATAATCTAACCTAACCTAACCTAATGCGAGGTTTCCGGTGAATTGGATATCTTGGAAGAAGAATTAACCAGAAAGTAACGGAATATATAATCGGCCAAGACATTTGTCCTTTCTTCTTTGGAAATAATCTTGAATTGTTTTTATAAATTCCCAAAATAATCTAATAATCCCCTAAAAAATATGTTCTCACACCCATGATCCTTCGTTCGCAGTGGCACACCTTCGCCTGTAGAACCATCCGTAGTCCAGAGTCAAACGCTTCTCTCCATCCCACTCAAAGGTTCCACTACCCACCAGCGTCGCCTAACACGAGCCAAACGTGTGTGATCTTCCCTCTGTACAACCTTCTACAACATCCATCCTCATTACATTCATCATTCATTCCTACCGTGTTCCACTCGCCCATATGACCTTGCAACGCCGTCGAGAGCGGCTGCAGGCACGCTGCTCACGTCCAATGCCACATGTGCCATTTCTTTTGTGTGGAGTGGAGTGGGGTGGGGGTGATATTTGCATGAGCTGGGGGAACCCCAACCCCGCACCCCAGGATCAAGGGCAAAGGACCTCCAAACCCCGGGGGGGTGGATGGCTGGGGGTTGGGGTGGCTGGGACGTGCAATCTTTATAATCATCCCAAAATTTAGTTAATTAATTACCCTAAGTGAAGATTTTTGTAGTACCAGGGAAAGAAAGGTCATGACTCATTATGAAATTCATTAATATGGTATATTACTACAATAGCTGGTATGATCAACCGAAATATCACTCATTTTTTCCACTTTCGAGCCTTATTCAGCAAGATTACCTCCACCAGTTGAGATATTCTAAAAAAAAAAAAGAAGAATTTGGAAAACAAAAAAAATGGACGGCAAGTCTGGTAGGAAATCTCATTTTTCATTAATGGACCAAAAACATTTTTCCCTTGTAATTGGAAAGTAAGTTGATGAAGGCTTTTTAATACCCTTAATAATCAACCTGATATCACACAAAATGATCCCAAGGCAGGACATGTCCAGACTAATTATAAAAGTTAACTTGAGTAATTACACCAAGACTTAATAACATGACCAATTAGCCAAGATATATCACTTTAAAATCTTGGCTTAGTATTAGGAATTATGTATGACATTTACAGTGAGACTATGTAGGATGACTCAAAAATTTTATAAAGAATACGGAAGTTATCAAGAAGACAGAGAAATGGTAGTTAAGAGATTTTCATGATCCCAGGACCCATTTTCTTTCATGGTTTGAAAATCACTTAATGAAGGTCTTTATCATCATTAACATGAAACCAGTGTCATTTAAGACGCCATCTTAGTGGGAGAGGTCGCGGGTAATTAAGAAATCAATGAACGTGTCGTTACTCAAAGGTTTAATAACACTGCTAATTAACCAAAATAAAACTCTTAAACCCAAGATCATTACAGATAATAATGAGTAGAACCTACCGAGAATTCGGGCACAAATATAGATTTTGAAGAAAATGGCCGAAAAGCCAGGTTTTTATTGGGCTAAAAGTCAATTTTGTTTCAAAATTGGAAAATTAATTTGTGAAGGCTTTTTCTTTTCACAGAAACTAAGGCCAATTGGAAAATAACTTGCCTCTCACGAAAAGAGACCTTGACTCATATAAGGCGTTGCTGACCATAAGGGGCGAGCGCATAGGTTCGAATCTTGGTTGCGGCGGTCGGTCCACAGTCACACCAACTGTTCATCCTCACATGAGGATTGGTTGATAAGATGGGTACCTGGCTTAGGCTAGGTCATGTATATATAGGGTATTCAGTTGCCCGTACCGTCTCAACTAACATCAAGAATGATGACAAAAAGAGATCACTTATGTATGGCTTTGAGGGTCAATATATCACTTATACTTATGGAAATGACGCTTAACTCCTTACGTAGGACGGTACAATCCTGAACTACGACGGTGTAGTCCTCGAGCACAATGATGCGATCCTTCAGGACGTAGGTACGATCCTGGAGTGCGATGGTATGATCGTTAGGGTACGACGGTACAGTCCCCAAGTACGATGGTACGTTCTTCGACCACGACGGTGTAACCCCTCGGTATAGTAGCTGTTCCTGTCATCTGGCTTGTAAAGATCGTACCATTGTGCGTCAGGGTCGTACCGTCGTGCTCAATGGTCGCACCGTCGTGCTCAATGGTCGCACCGTCGTGCTCGAGGGTCGTACCATTGTGCTAAATGGTCACACTGTAGTGCTCAAGTGTCGAAGCGTCGTGCTCGAGGGTAGTACCGTCGTGCTCAAAGGTCGTACCAGTCGTACTGAAGGGATTAATAAGGATACGACATGTCCTTGATAAGGAACCTGTGAAAGACATTTGCAAATGATACTTGCTCGATAAAGACTTCCTCCTACTTCAAGGATACAGATGTTTAATCAGGAACTCATAATCGTCCTTCAGAGAGCTCGAACACCCTTACTCGGGGATCTGATATGCTCTAGAGGTGTAAAGCATTCACCTCGATGCGTCCCAGGGCTCGAATCCCGGTCAGATACTCGACGGGCGAGGAGTGCAACCACTTGGCTATTGACGGTTCAAAAGCCTCCACTCCCGCTTGTCGAGTATTTGAGCCGGGTTAGAATCCCCAGGCGCATAGTGGTGAACTGATAGTACATGCTAGGAATATTTATATATATATATATATATATATATATATATATATATATATATATATATATATATATATATATATATATATATATATATATATATATATGGTCCAGACTGGATCAAATAGCAAATGAAATCTCTGGGAACTCCTTCCTGACCTGTGGTGACGTACTGTTTTCTGAAAGCACTCGGGACTATTCTATCAGTAGTCAAGATCATGTCGTCTATTATCGCAAAGTCTCCTTTTAAGTCCAAGTGATCGATAAACCAAAGATATACCCCTTTTTTCTTTTCTTTTGTGTAGTGATTGATAAACTAAAGATATCTCTTAATTTCCTTGTGTAATTATGTGAAATGAAGTCGATAAGAACATGATTAGAACAGTGGAGGTGTTCTGATGCGTTTTGAGTTCTGGACTAGACGTGCCGCTTGACTCTGCACCACACAGGAGGTTGGCAAGGAAGTTGTCATGAGGTGGGAGTCACGGGAATAGAAGGTTACCTCAGTGGAGCGAAGGACGCATATCAGAGGAGCCCTCTCGAAGTGGGTTGTTCAGAGAGAGAGAGAGAGAGAGAGAGAGAGAGAGAGAGAGAGAGAGAGAGAGAGAACTAGTAGCGTAATTTAGTGAAGTTCTAGTACTAGAAGAGTAAGTGTTGTCTAGATGTTCAGTCCTCTCCTGGGCTCTGTACATCTCTTGTAGCAAAATACATGTCATCTCGGCCTTCCATCTTTATCATATAGTTGCAATACAGATCTTCTCGCTCTCGTAAGGCCTCAGATGAATGGGGGTCACAGTTCCCACGGAATGTTCCGGCCAAGTGAGCAAATCTGTGTCAGGTACGGATGGTCTGGAAGGCGCGGGGAAGTCTGGGGTTTCCATAGTTCCGTGCGGCAGCTGGCAGAGAGAGATGGAAACTATGAATCTTGAACGACATTTTCTTTGGGGGAGGAAGGGCGTCTACCCATACAAGACCTGATTGTTTCTAGAGGTTTAAGACAATCGGAAGTTTTACCCCTTCGAAAATTCTTTTCTCCTACACACATATGGAGAATCTTTAAGGTGAAGGGAGTAAGTTATTTTTCCTGAAAAGCAGGAAGGACGTATATCCTCAAAGAAGTTTTGACTGCTGGAGGGTTAGAGAGAGGAGATGCTGAAGAGTCAGTCAGCAGAAGAACCTGATTTTTTCCTCTCCAAGAGAAATGGGAGGAAGCTTATAGCCTTAGGAGAACTGGATGGCATGGCTGTACATTCAGCTTTACTGGGTAAAAGTCGGTGGTTTTAAATCTGGTGGAGTTTATTTTTCCATGGGAGGGAGAAGGAAGAGCTGGCTGTATGGAGAGACGCAATCTTCCCTGGAGGAATCTTGGACGGACCACGCCAGACCTAGGCAGGCCTACGAGGGACAGGTAATAGAAATCCTGATGGGCTATGAGGACGTTATCCATTAGAAGATAGTAATAGGATTCTAAGTACATATATCCATAATGATGGAGACAGGATAATTAAACACAAGGCTCCTCTCTACTCTTCACTTTAGATGGTGACAGGATAGTAAAACACGGTTCCAACCACCCACCACTCGGTGCAAACAGGATAATAAAGCAATGGGTTCCTCCTCAACCACTATTATAAATAGAGACTAGATACTATAGCAGAAGGCTCTTCTCCAACCACCACTATGGATGGAGACATGATTTTGAAGGATAAGGCTCCTCTCCAGTTATCGCTTTGGATGGAGACAGGATAGTAAAGCAGAAGGCTTCTCCCCCACCCGCCAGGATAGATGGAGACAATAAGGTAGTAAAGTAGAAGGCTCCTCCCCACCCACTAATATAGATTGAGACAGAATAGTGAAGCAGAAGGCTCCTCCTCAACCACCACTGTAGATGAAGACAGGATAATATTGAAGAAGGCTCCTACCCACCCACCAGTATATGAGGAGACAGCATAGTAAAGCAGAAGGCTCCTTCCATCACTATATATAGAGAGAATAATAAAACACAAGTCTCGTCCCCACTCACTGCTCCCTCCGGCACAGCAGCCAGCAGAAAAAGGTACAATGAAAAGCGACCATGTAGTGCACAGGGAGAACACACTGACAAATTCTGATCTGGTGGAGGCAGCTTAGAGAGGAGTGTTGGGGTTTTCTGATGATAGAGAAAAAGATTTTTTTCCCCCCATGAGAAACAGATATGAATTGGCACTATTAAATCTTTTGGTGTCTCTTGTTCGCACACGAATCTAGAGACACTTTGACAACGCAAAATAAAAGGTTATTAGGATAATGCATCGAGTTTTCTTTGCTTGAGGGATCGAAAACCTGCCCACTACAGACGCTCATGTCCCCGCCATCGCTGTACACAGCGGCGGCATTCGCCCTCTTGTGACCCACCTTCTCTGTGACGTGGGGGATTCTCTGGCACGCCTGCAGGGAACTGTGACCCAAGCCCTCTGGTGGACATGACCCTACATCAATTACTGATCCGGATGGAAGGACGGATTTATCAGGCGTACGTATGGAGACAAACACGGACAAAACACACATGCACACATATATACAAACGTACTAGCACACAGGCATACAAAGACTCCCTTCCAATAGTCACACACACACACACACACACACACACACACACACACACACACACACAGCCGGATCCTTGTTCCAGCATTTACAAGAGAGCCAACAGGGACGTTGAATCCAATTAGTATGTATCTCTGCCTTTGACGGGAACCCTAGTTTGTATTCCCCGTCCAGGATCAAAGTTAAGAGAACAGGAATACCTGGACCCAAGGGAGAGCCAGATGCTCTGAAGGACTCATAGCTGAACACTTGAGGGAAAGTTGAATCGTATTGGAATTTTTCTTCTCGATTCAGAAATACCTAAAATTATAAAGTATTTTGAAGTTTATACTTAAATTCTTTAATTCCCTTACATTTTTTTTTTTTTTTTTTTGCTTTGTCGCTGTCTCCGGCGTTAGCGAGGTAGCGCAAGGAAACAGACGAAAGAAATGGCCCAACCCACCTCCATACACATGTATATACATACGTCCACACACGCAAATATACATATCTATACATCTCAATGTACACATATATATACACACACAGACATATACATATATACACATGTACATAATTCATACTGTCTGCCTTTATTTATTCCCATCGCCACCTCGCCACACATGGAATAACATCCCCCTCCCCCCTCATGTGTGCGAGGTAGCGCTAGGAAAAGACAACAAAGGCCCCATTCGTTCACACTCAGTCTCTAGCTGTCAAGTAATAATGCCCGAAACCACAGCTCCCTTTCCACATCCAGGCCCCACAGAACTTTCCATGGTTTACCCCAGACGCTTCCCTTACATATATATATATATATATATATATATATATATATATATATATATATATATATATATATATATATATATCATTATCCCTGGGGATAGGGGAGAAAGAATACTTCCCACGTATTTCCTTCGTGTCTTAGAAGGCGACGAAAAGGGGAGGGAGCGAGGGGCTGGAAATCTTCCCATCCTGTTTCTTTTTTTGGGAACAGTGAAAAACGGGAGGGGAGGATTTCCACGACTTCAAACGCTTCTTTCTCGCTTTAGCGGGATGAAATCAAGAACAGAGAAACAATAGTCTCATTTGTCCATACCAACTGTTATGTATAATGTACGAAAGGCAAATCCTGTCATCCATGGCCATTCCTTGCCTTGGCTCATGTGCCCTGGTTTATCTCTGACGTCACGTCGTTCCCCGTATGACACATTCATAGATTTCATTGTATCCCATTGTGGCCGTCTTGAATATTTAGGCCCTAATACCTAAAACTTCCCTCATTCCATCCTTCCATTTCTTTTTCGATATTCTCTTTGCCCTTGCTTCTTTTATTTTTTGACATATAGCTCTTCTATTTCTTTCCCAGTAAGCATTCTCATCTCCATAACAGACACAGACCTCACCCTCCGCACACACTATTTGTCCTAAGCTTCCCTGTATCAGCTTTTAAACCACTTCAGCCGCCATGATTTCCTTCGCTTTCACGTCCACTCTCAGGTACCGAGAGTACTCCACTTCCTCTCGGTCCTCCCTCTTTAGACTTTCACTCCCAACATCCTGTCCCATCTCCCGCTGCACATCGTCAACTTACTATGGCTCATTTCAAACGTTTTCCATCTGCACACTCTCTCAAACTCGGTCACCAGCCTTTGGAATTTCTCTTTGGAGTCTGCCACCAGAGCCGCGTCATCTCCAAACAGCCTCTTAATAACCTTCCAGCTAGTCTCCCGACCTCCACCCTCAGCACACCGGAGACCCACACGTGACTCCAAGACTCTCATGTACCACCCTCACCACCCTGTATCAACAGACAAAACAGTCATGGAGACAACACATATCCTTGGCGTAAATCCACGTTTCCCTGAAAACATTCACCTTCCCCTCCTATGCGTTTCCACGCCTTAATTCCATGATTGTAACTCCTCTCTGTTTAATGATAGCTTTCCATCTACGCCATATATTCGTAGCACCTTCTACGAGGCATCTCCTTCAACCTTGTCGTACGATTTCTCGTCACATATGTTGCATATACATCACACTTTTTCACCAAGTAATCCTTACACAAATTCTTCACATCAAACACGTAATCTACCAACCCTTTACGTCTCCAGAACCTCCTGGGTTTATCCCGAATTAGATGTTCATCTCAATCACCGCTCTTCCATACAGCCTACCAGGTACGCTGAACAGACCCATACCTCTGTTTAACATTTATTTTGGTCACTCCTCCCTTTATACATGGGAACTGTAGATACATTCTGCCAGAACCCAGGCATCTTACCTGTCTAGTTAATACAATGGTCGTCACTGACTTTTCAAAAAAGAACTGATGTTTTTCGATGAATAAAGATAAATTCTTTTTTCCCCATACGACCGAGTCAGAGACAGTAATAGTTCACACCGAGATGTAAGGAATCAGCTGTATCATCGCGTCAGGTCAAGGCCAGTTACTCGTCCCCACAAGTGAATTTCTTTAATGTGTATCCGTATGGCAGGAGAGGTCATGGAAGGTCAGGAGTTCAGCAATATGTGTCAGCAACACCGTCACGCTATTTTCTATATATTATGAAGCAGTTTCGTTTGGTATTTCCATAACAAAGCGACTCTCGCTTTGTCCCCCAGCTTCTGTCTCGCTTATTTGTCTCTCTCTCTCTCTCTCTCTCTCTCTCTCTCTCTCTCTCTCTCTCTCTCTCTCTCTCTCTCTCTCTCTCTCCTATCCCCCAAGTCTACGGCAGGACCTTCACCAAGCCCTAACGGGCTAGGTAGCTTATCTTCATATACTGGACATGAGAGGGACTCCGTGGGGAGAGTAGGTGAGAGAGAGAGAGAGAGAGAGAGAGAGAGAGAGAGAGAGAGAGAGAGAGAGAGAGAGAGAGAGAGAGCTTTAAGGCCAGGAGAGATGCAGTCTAAGTTAACACCATACAGGAGACCTATTACCGGGGATACGCAGGGGGTGGTAGAGAGCAGTGATGTAACCTGATTCCCGTACAACCTCTGGAGTGTGGACAACAGTACATGGTATGAACGAACCAGGGGCGAGTGAGGCTGTGGTAGGAAACGGTCGCGTGATGCGGTGATGCTGACGCGCCAGCGATAGTGAGGCAATCACTGGGGCTCCAACAGGAAAGATGTTAACAGGCGAAGGAGTTCAAGAAATAAATGGTAGTTAACCACCTCCAGTTGTGTAATTACCCACTAATAATTACCTATTTGTACTGTACCGGAAGGGAGTTTCATGTTCGTGGGGCTCCATCTCATGTGTGTGTGTGTGTGTGTGTGTGTATGTGTGTGTGATTACTATCTATGTGTATTAAGGGGATAGAATTTAACACTCGTATGTTGCCCCGTCTCCTAACCTTGTACATAATGTACCATGTCGTTAATCCTTTGCATTTTTACACACACACACACACACACACACACACACACACACAACCTTCCGTGGTGCAGTGGTTAACGTTACCAACCGTCACACATGCTCTTCTTATCACCAAATCTTCTGCTCAGTTCACGTCTCACGCAGCTTGTCGTAGCTGCAGGGTAAGCAGAGAACTTCTGGTATACATCGGTATGACTACACCATCACTCGGTCGACGTTTAACCCTTCCTCTTCAGAACGGAGGTGCTAAACTACATATGCAGTAGTAACATAACATGAATCTCACTTGTTAGCACCTTACTGAAAACACGATAATACTGGAACATTGCCACGACCCTACAAGACTACAGGTAACAGAAGCCGTGTTCATAGAGAGACTTTAAACCCTTCATAAATCATTAAAGTACAGGACTAGCAAGGACTCTACAGTTATTTTCTGCTGCACCCCACATGACCCTCTCTCTCTCTCTCTCTCTCTCTCTCTCTCTCTCTCTCTCTCTCTCTCTCTCTCTCTCTCTCTCTCTCTCTCTCTCCACCGGACTTTTCCAGGTGCGGAGACCTTAGGGAAACCCCCAACTGCTGGTCCAGTGAGTGTGACCCCCTACCGACCATACCACTAAATATGAACTCCGAGTGAACACGGTCCACTGATCAACATATTATCTATGTAACTATTCTCACTCGTAACACTGTAAGATTAGAGTCATTCCTGCTTTATTTATATTGTGTTGCAATATCATAATGAATTTGACTGGTGATGGGCAGTGCTCGGATGCCCGAAACTTCCTGTGTATTTCAAGAATAAAGTGTAAATTGATATAGGACATTTAGTGCACACTTTATATGAGGCTACACTACAGAGGTTCGTAAGGCTTACTGATCATTAACTTATACATGAAATTAAAAGCAGTTCTGGTACTCGACAGCGAAAGGTTTGTCTCCTTTACTTTTATCTCAAAGTAAAGCTCTAGTGACTGACTACATACAATGTTGATTCCCACGTCCCTCTGACACATATTCCTCGGGTGTGTTCCCTGCTTCATCACACTCGTATCAAGGTTTACTTTCACTAGGTCCCACCTTCATTATTCTGCGTTTACTCGAGTTGAATTTGATGAACCATTAGATCAAAACATGTTGAAGTGTGTCTAGTTTCCCTTGTAAGCTGATGCAGTCTTCATGACACTGGCATGTTACCTTCACTCACATTCAACCTTGAGTTCAGTTATTCTGTCAGGTCATTTCCAGAGATCAAGATCATAAGCTCCAGGACTGAACCTTGCGACACGCTAATAATGATCTTAACCTATTTTGAGAAGACTTCTCTGATAGGTTTCAACTAATCTTTTCCACTCGGGCAATTTTTAAGCCATCGAAGGAGTCTCGCCTTTATTCCTGTCTGAATATCTGGCTTCTTTACCAGCCTCCTGTATCAAAGTGTTTGTAGCTTTCCAGATACACACAGCTCATCCAATCTTCTCTTATAACTGAAGAGTTTTGCCACGCATGAACTCCTTTTCTTAAAATCGTGTCGCTTCTCACTTAGATAATCTCTCATGTGTTTGTATCATGCTTCCCAGAGACCGATATGTACATCTGCACAATATCACAATGTTTGGTCTTAAATATAGGAACAAAATTTGCTGTCTTCCACTCCACTGGCACTACACCTTCCTCCTGGGACATGCTGAAAAATTTTTTTCAGTCAGCTCCTCAGTGTAATCTTCTAGGGATTTTTCGATCAATTTCATTCGCTGGTGTCGAGACTGTATCGTCTCCCAAAATGCAATCGCTTCTGAACTTGTCATTCAGCTCCTCAAACATCTTTCAGGTAGTTTATAAAGAAGAAATTACTCCACCCAACCTACACTCTTGACGTAGAGATCTGAGAGGTTCGTTACAGAGAACCTCTTTCCCTGAAACTATCCTCTCTTAGTAAAAGAGTTTCTCTTCTGCTATAATGTCATTCATTTGCATTCCGATCATCTTTTCCGTTACTCTACAGACCACGCTCGTCAGGAAGACTGGTTATGTAGCTCTGGGACATCTATCAGGTCTCTCTTCTAATAGACAACTATGGCGTTTGCCCTCTCCCACATCGCTGGCACCTTACGTTTCTAAAGTGACATCTAAAACAACATATCAAGTAGTCTGTCAAAGATAACTGCATTGATCGTCAGCACACGTGGAGAATGTTCATCAGGACCAGAGCATTATATAGGTCAAGTATTCTGTGAACGTATTTTCTATATATTCCAATGTTTCTCAAGGTCTCTCCTTCATTTCATCCCGCTGGTGTTGGGACTATAGCGTCTTCCACTGTGAAGACACTTTTGAACTTGTCTTTCGGCTCCTTGTATATCTTCACACCTTCCTCAAAAACTCCCCCCTCGTCATCAATCATCCTCAATACCTCCTCTTTGATTTCCTCCTGAGAATTTATGGAAAAGTTTTGAACTGTCAGCTGTCTTGTTCACCATGTTCTTTCCAAAGTTTTTCAGTTCCTACTTTCTTGTCCTAGACTCGTTCCTGCTTTATAATACCTTACAGATGCTGACTGCCTGGGGTATTGCTACGAATATTTCCGCTCAGGTGTGTTTGTGTGTGTGTGTGTGTGTGTGTGTGTGTGTGTGTGTGTGTGTGTGTGTGTGTGTAAAGGCTTACAAGGGGAGGAGAGAGATGGTGTATGGGACAGAAGGTGCGTGGGAAGGAGGGAATGTAATGGGAAGTGAAGCGAAGATGAATAGCGCAGGGGAAGGGCATATGAGAGGAGACACGAGGCTGGACCCTTGATGCTGGACGGGGCGAGGGTAGGTGTTCACTGGATGGGAAATGACAGCCACTGAAAGAGTGGAAGGGGAGAGAATATCTGGACGGAAACTTTAAAAATTTAACGAGATATTACGAGGATTAGTTCAATAAAAAAAGATTTAAGGATGGATATCTATATATATTTTTATCTATCTATCTATCTATATATATATATACATATATATATATATATATATATATATATATATATATATATATATATATATATATATATATATTCCAATGAGTCCACGGGGAAAATGAAACACGATAAGTTCCCAAGTGCACTTTCGTGTAATAATCACTTCATCAGGGGAGACACAAGTATAAGTCAATTGATATACATCGAAGAGACGAAGCTAGGACGCCATTTTGATTTTTGATATATATCAACTGACTTATATATTTCTCTTGTCTCTCCCCTGATGATGTGATCATTACACGAAAGTGCGCTTGGGAACGTATCGTGTTTCATTTTCCCCGTGGACTCATGGGAATATTTTGATCACGCGCAAAATTGTGATCCTTTCCTATATATATATATATATATATATATATATATATATATATATATATATATATATATATATATATGTGTGTGTGTGTGTGTGTGTGTGTGTGTAAAATGTACACAAATCTGATGTAAACTACTTATTTACCACTACGTCCCCCTAGAGTCGAGCTCCGGGCCATCTGTGGGTCATTCAGGTAGCCGTGGCCTGGGGGAATTTTAGGTTATCTGACTGCCACAATGATGACCCCAGGTTCGATTCTTAGAGGGTAGTGGTAAATAGTTTATTAAAGAGTAGCACAACGATGGACAAAAGAGACAGTGTAAGGAGAGAAAGTATGAAAACATAACTGTCGTAGTTATTATTGAAAACTATAAAGGATGAGAAAGTATCAAAATATCACAGAATATATATTAGATGCACAAAAGACAACTTGAGGTGTAAAAAGTATAACACTAGAAAATTTCACAGAAAAATATGTAATGAAAATTACACGATCGGTGTTATCGATAATCAGAAAGAAATCATTCGAAAAAAAATCAGAACATTTTAATAAAGGATCGAGAGGAAACTTATGAGACAAGTGAAGATCTGGAGGCAGGACTTACAGAAAGTAAAGAGAATTAAATGGTGCAATGGGAATGTGTGAAATCTATCTCCATGTTGCATATGCAGGCCTTGCAACGTGTGGTGGAAGGGGAGTGAGTGTGGCGACGAGAGGGGTTGAAACGCAAGAGAGAGAGGAGAGAGAGAGAGAGAGAGAGAGAGAGAGAGAGAGAGAGAGAGAGAGAGAGAGTACCTACTCATTCACAAGTACCCAAGAAGAGATGTTTGGCCAAGACAGGGTTATCGCGTAGTTCTCACTGCAAAACAAAAGATAAATAGATAGAGATAATACTTACGATACATTTTTGCCACAAAGCAGGGCTAGCGCGTAGTGCCCACCGCTCACCGTAAGGTAACCTAGAGTTAAGAATAACCAGTCGTGTGAGTTGATAAATGCAGTCAAGTGTTATGTGCGAGTTGGAGAAACTGTATAGTTGTGGACTGAAAGCCAGCAGCAGCCCACACGTGGGTGAGTGAGGCAGAAAGAAAAGATTCCTACCTGGGCCAAAGAAAGAAAGCTTGACAGCCACTGAATTGTGGGGGGTTACAGCGCAGAGAGAGAGAGAGAGAGAGAGAGAGAGAGAGAGAGAGAGAGAGAGAGAGAGAGAGAGAGAGAGAGAGAGAATGTGTTTCTGTGTATTATTGCTTGATTTGTCTTTGTTTCGAGGGGGTCCCAATACACAAGTGAGGAGGTGATTTTAATCAGGCGAAAACAAATTTGGGAAATTTGCATATAGAAAGTTAATGCCCTCATACCTGTTTAGTGAGGTCAGACACCCTCTACTTCGCCTCTACCAACATACGCAAAGTTCCTCTGTGGACTTAAAGACAGAGTATCTGGTTATCTGTCTTCCTTGATGATGACAGAGAGAGAGAGACCTGATGTCCCCTTGCGACTAAAGGACAGAGTGTATGGTTCTCTGTTTCCCCCTGTTAATGAGAGAGACATTTGAGGGTCCCCCATGCACAGTATAACACAGCTGAAGGGCCTGGATTAGGCTTGTAAAGGGGCTGGTGTTGGTCCCCAGAAGACTGTAGCCAGGGTTCTTAAGGAGCCATAAACGAGGAGGAACGATGCATAACTTCGTCCAGACCTTTAAGAGTACGGGGCCGCCTCCCTCACTCTGTCAACGCCGAACTTGACGCATCATTGAGGCGAACCTCACTCTTCCTGCTGCCTGTTTATTCGTATGTAAGAAATACAAATGAAAAAAAAAAGACGATTCTGTGTTCATGTTGGGAGAAAAGGGTTTCGATTGTGACTATCATTTAGGGTGTTTTTGCAAAGAAGGGGAACGATGTGGTTAGTTGTTAACACAGGATATCCTGAACACTCTTACTTCTACCTCAGGGAGGCTAGAGGAGGAGGAACACTCTTACTTCTACCTCAGGGAGGCTAGAGGAGGAGGAACACTCTTACTTCTACCTCAGGGAGGCTAGAGGGAGGAGGAACACGCTTACCTCTACCTCAGGAGGCTAGAGGGAGGAGGAACACTCTTACTTCTACCTCAGGGAGGCTAGAGGGAGGAGGAACACGCTTACCTCTACCTCAGGAGGCTAGAGGGAGGAGGAACACTCTTACTTCTACCTCAGGGAGGCTAGAGGAGGAGGAACACTCTTACTTCTACCTCAGGGAGGCTAGAGGGAGGAGGAACACGCTTACCTCTACCTCAGGAGGCTAGAGGGAGGAGGAACACTCTTACCTCTACCTCAGGAGGCTAGAGGAGGAGGAACACTCTTACTTCTACCTCAGGGAGGCTAGAGGGAGGAGGAACACTCTTACTTCTACCTCAGGGAGGCTAGAGGGAGGAGGAACACTCTTACTTCTACCTCAGGGAGGCTAGAGGGAGGAGGAACACGCTTACCTCTACCTCAGGGAGGCTAGAGGAGGAGGAACACTCTTACTTCTACCTCAGGGAGGCTAGAGGAGGAGGAACACTCTTACCTCTACCTCAGGAGGCTAGAGGGAGGAGGAACACGCTTACCTCTACCTCAGGAGGCTAGAGGGAGGAGGAACACTCTTACTTCTACCTCAGGGAGGCTAGAGGGAGGAGGAACACTCTTACTTCTACCTCAGGGAGGCTAGAGGAGGAGGAACACTCTTACTTCTACCTCAGGGAGGCTAGAGGAGGAGGAACACTCTTACTTCTACCTCAGGGAGGCTAGAGGGAGGAGGAACACGCTTACCTCTACCTCAGGAGGCTAGAGGGAGGAGGAACACTCTTACTTCTACCTCAGGGAGGCTAGAGGGAGGAGGAACACGCTTACCTCTACCTCAGGAGGCTAGAGGGAGGAGGAACACGCTTACCTCTACCTCAGGAGGCTAGAGGGAGGAGGAACACGCTTACCTCTACCTCAGGAGGCTAGAGGGAGGAGGAACACGCTTACCTCTACCTCAGGAGGCTAGAGGGAGGAGGAACACTCTTACTTCTACCTCAGGGAGGCTAGAGGAGGAGGAACACTCTTACTTCTACCTCAGGGAGGCTAGAGGGAGGAGGAACACGCTTACCTCTACCTCAGGAGGCTAGAGGGAGGAGGAACACTCTTACTTCTACCTCAGGGAGGCTAGAGGGAGGAGGAACACGCTTACCTCTACCTCAGGAGGCTAGAGGGAGGAGGAACACGCTTACCTCTACCTCAGGAGGCTAGAGGGAGGAGGAACACGCTTACCTCTACCTCAGGAGGCTAGAGGGAGGAGGAACACTCTTACTTCTACCTCAGGGAGGCTAGAGGGAGGAGGAACACGCTTACCTCTACCTCAGGGAGGCTAGAGGGAGGAGGAACACTCTTACTTCTACCTCAGGGAGGCTAGAGGGAGGAGGAACACGCTTACCTCTACCTCAGGAGGCTAGAGGGAGGAGGAACACTCTTACTTCTACCTCAGGGAGGCTAGAGGGAGGAGGAACACGCTTACCTCTACCTCAGGGAGGCTAGAGGGAGGAGGAACACGCTTACCTCTACCTCAGGAGGCTAGAGGGAGGAGGAACACTCTTACTTCTACCTCAGGGAGGCTAGAGGGAGGAGGAACACTCTTACTTCTACCTCAGGGAGGCTAGAGGGAGGAGGAACACTCTTACTTCTACCTCAGGGAGGCTAGAGGGAGGAGGAACACTCTTACTTCTACCTCAGGGAGGCTAGAGGGAGGAGGAACACGCTTACCTCTACCTCAGGGAGGCTAGAGGGAGGAGGAACACGCTTACCTCTACCTCAGGGAGGCTAGAGGGAGGAGGAACACTCTTACTTCTACCTCAGGGAGGCTAGAGGAGGAGGAACACTCTTACTTCTACCTCAGGGAGGCTAGAGGGAGGAGGAACACTCTTACTTCTACCTCAGGGAGGCTAGAGGAGGAGGAACACTCTTACTTCTACCTCAGGGAGGCTAGAGGAGGAGGAACACTCTTACTTCTACCTCAGGGAGGCTAGAGGGAGGAGGAACACGCTTACCTCTACCTCAGGGAGGCTAGAGGGAGGAGGAACACGCTTACCTCTACCTCAGGAGGCTAGAGGAGGAGGAACACTCTTACTTCTACCTCAGGGAGGCTAGAGGGAGGAGGAACACGCTTACCTCTACCTCAGGAGGCTAGAGGGAGGAGGAACACTCTTACTTCTACCTCAGGGAGGCTAGAGGAGGAGGAACACTCTTACTTCTACCTCAGGGAGGCTAGAGGAGGAGGAACACTCTTACTTCTACCTCAGGGAGGCTAGAGGAGGAGGAACACTCTTACTTCTACCTCAGGGAGGCTAGAGGGAGGAGGAACACTCTTACTTCTACCTCAGGGAGGCTAGAGGGAGGAGGAACACTCTTACTTCTACCTCAGGGAGGCTAGAGGGAGGAGGAACACGCTTACCTCTACCTCAGGAGGCTAGAGGGAGGAGGAACACTCTTACTTCTACCTCAGGGAGGCTAGAGGGAGGAGGAACACTCTTACTTCTACCTCAGGGAGGCTAGAGGGAGGAGGAACACTCTTACTTCTACCTCAGGGAGGCTAGAGGGAGGAGGAACACGCTTACCTCTACCTCAGGAGGCTAGAGGGAGGAGGAACACTCTTACCTCTACCTCAGGAGGCTAGAGGGAGGAGGAACACTCTTACTTCTACCTCAGGGAGGCTAGAGGGAGGAGGAACACGCTTACCTCTACCTCAGGAGGCTAGAGGGAGGAGGAACACGCTTACCTCTACCTCAGGGAGGCTAGAGGGAGGAGGAACACGCTTACCTCTACCTCAGGAGGCTAGAGGGAGGAGGAACACTCTTACTTCTACCTCAGGGAGGCTAGAGGGAGGAGGAACACGCTTACCTCTACCTCAGGAGGCTAGAGGGAGGAGGAACACTCTTACCTCTACCTCAGGAGGCTAGAGGGAGGAGGAACACGCTTACCTCTACCTCAGGAGGCTAGAGGGAGGAGGAACACTCTTACTTCTACCTCAGGGAGGCTAGAGGAGGAGGAACACTCTTACTTCTACCTCAGGGAGGCTAGAGGGAGGAGGAACACTCTTACTTCTACCTCAGGGAGGCTAGAGGGAGGAGGAACACGCTTACCTCTACCTCAGGAGGCTAGAGGGAGGAGGAACACGCTTACCTCTACCTCAGGAGGCTAGAGGGAGGAGGAACACGCTTACCTCTACCTCAGGAGGCTAGAGGGAGGAGGAACACGCTTACCTCTACCTCAGGAGGCTAGAGGGAGGAGGAACACGCTTACCTCTACCTCAGGGAGGCTAGAGGGAGGAGGAACACTCTTACTTCTACCTCAGGGAGGCTAGAGGGAGGAGGAACACGCTTACCTCTACCTCAGGAGGCTAGAGGGAGGAGGAACACTCTTACTTCTACCTCAGGGAGGCTAGAGGAGGAGGAACACTCTTACTTCTACCTCAGGGAGGCTAGAGGGAGGAGGAACACGCTTACCTCTACCTCAGGGAGGCTAGAGGGAGGAGGAACACTCTTACCTCTACCTCAGGGAGGCTAGAGGGAGGAGGAACACTCTTACTTCTACCTCAGGGAGGCTAGAGGGAGGAGGAACACGCTTACCTCTACCTCAGGAGGCTAGAGGGAGGAGGAACACTCTTACTTCTACCTCAGGGAGGCCAGAGGGAGGAGGAACACTCTTACTTCTACCTCAGGGAGGCTAGAGGGAGGAGGAACACGCTTACCTCTACCTCAGGGAGGCTAGAGGGAGGAGGAACACGCTTACCTCTACCTCAGGGAGGCTAGAGGGAGGAGGAACACTCTTACCTCTACCTCAGGGAGGCTAGAGGGAGGAGGAACACGCTTACCTCTAGTCCAGGGAAGGTAGAGGGAGGATCAGCACTCCCACATCTCGCACAGGGGAACACAGATAAATCAGCAGCATTTCCCTTTTTCCGCTGAAGATCACGTATAAAGTTCCTGACTTAGAATCAACCCCTGACTTAGGGTGAAACTCCTGACGTAGGGTGAAACTTCTTAACTTAGATTCCTGACTTAGAGCGAACTCCTGACGTAGAATTCCTGACTTAAGTTCCTGACGTAGAGTGAAAATCCCGACGAAGGGATGAAACTCCTGACGTAGGGTCATCTCTCGAAGTACTTCGGTTTCTCTCTTAGAACGATGGAGTCAGAGCTAAGATCTACAACACTTAGTGACCGAATTTTCTTGTTCCTGTGTGATAGTGGTTGGAGGTAGTTTTGGAGTGATGGGGGTAGAGTGGGGATGGGGTATCACCAGAACCGGACATTAAGGGTACTAGCCCTTGAACATAGCCAACGCCAGTTTTAAGGGCACCAGCCAACAGATATCAACAGGAGAGAGACTGTGAGCCTATTGATACACTTAGTTGTTGGGCGCGGCTTCACCATGATGGGAGGTGAGTGCTGGTGCCTCGCCCAGACGCCTCCACTCACTCTGGCAACAGAACAGCGACACTCGACTCAGACGGTAATTATAGTCTGAGTTGGGTAGTTCTTGGAACTCGGCGGAACAAGCACTTGGGTGATTAGGGCCAACATTCAGGCCCTAACGAGAATCCTGAATACGCTGAACCTGACGTCGTAAACTCGATCCCGTGTCAAAGACGTTGGCAAGAAACAGATACACTGTTTGCGAGACATTCTTGCCCGATCTTACCATATTGTCTTATTAGTAAATAGAGAATTCCGAGGGTTCTGTAAACTGTAAGGGGTTCTTGTGCTCCTACGTGGCTTGCAGTCCACACAGGAAACGGTTCAGAAAACGTGACGGTGGATTTACATAGACTGAACTGATAAACTTTAAGTTTTCTTGAGCAGATGATCATTGTTGATAACCTGGAGAAGCAAGATGGAGGTGTGAACAGTCGGTTGTGTCGGCGACGAAACAAGGATCAGAGAAAGTCATCCCCAGTGGGGCATAGATGAAGCAAGGATCAGAGAGAGTCATCCCCAGTGGGACATAGATGAAGCAAGGATCAGAGAGAGTCATCCCCAGTGGGACATAGATGAAGCAAGGATCAATGAAAATCACAGTCAGTCATAGAAGTGTAAGTCTAACTCATTGCAAGTCTGGGAATAATGACGGGAATAATAAATCCATGAGTCTGATAATGATAGATCAGCGATGTGTGTGAAGGACTAGTGAGACTTTACAGTGAAGTTGTCGTACAAGGATTTCATATCGAAAGACAATGTTATGAACTAAATCTCTCGCCTGAAATCTATATTTGAATATCAATTACCTAATCTACCACAGGATACGATGATTTCATAAGCCAAATCTTTGCCCATCTCTGATTCGTTCTGTTAATAATGGAACTCTTACTTTACGTGAACAAAGACAATAAAAATCACAAGTATAAGTGATTTTTAGTAAAAAAAAGAGAAATTAGAACACCGTGATGGAGACGTCATGTGCAGCATGTGTAAACAAAAGGAAGAAATTTATATATATTCTGTAACTTTCTTTTGTGTGAAAAGGGTCGAGAAAAGAATTGGATTTTCGTAACACTTTGTACTGCAGGACACAACCTTGATGTGATACCAGTTTAAAAGAAATAGATCGAAAACGTAGTAAGGTTAGGGAAGTTGATAACGTGGGAAATTCTCTCTCTCTCTCTCTCTCTCTCTCTCTCTCTCTCTCTCTCTCTCTCTCTCTCTCTCTCTCTCTCTCTCTCCCAGCCCTCAAGTGTCATCCGCGTAGGACCTTCACGAGCCTTGCCTACCTACAACCAATGTAAACACCAATATTTACTTCGCTGGTTTTCATCTTTCGTTCCTTCGATCGCTTCGCTTAGTTTCAGTTACGCTTGCTCCTGTTTCCCTCAGTCTGCATTCCACTGTATCTCTTCTTTCACTTCTTCTTTGTGTGTTATCCTTCTTTATTCTTCGTTCCCTTGTCATATCTTTATTGCTCGTTGTGTATTGATTTTCCTTCATTCGTGTGATTCTTGATTCTTCTTAATAATTATTATTATTATTATTATTATTATTATTATTATTATTATTATTATTATTATTATCATCATTTATATCATTATTAGTAGTAGTAGTGAAAGTAGTTTTTTTTCTTCCTCCTCCCCCTTCATCTATTCTTTTCCTCCTTCTCCTCCTCCTCTTCTTTTTCTCCTTCTCCTCCTCCTCCTCCTCCTCCTTCTTCATCTTTCAGTTCAACCGACTTTATTCTTAATTGTTTCCTTCTCTTTCTTGTCCTCCGTCTCTCATCTTCTGTACTCTTCTCCTCGTCTTTCCTCTTGTTGGATACTGTAGCTTCAACCTCCTCCTGTGTTTACGTTATGAACAAAAGGTAATGCATTTTTGTTACAGTGTGTTACTTTTGTTGCTATTTTTGTGCTGTAGGGAGAGAGTTTTACATTCGTGTTGCCCCGTCTCATAAAATATATATTATGTCTGCACTCTCTCATATATATACACACCCCAGCCTAAACCAGGTACCCATTTATGATGAACACCTGGGTTGGGTGTGGGCTAATGCTTCCCAAAGTGGTCGTTACAGACCCACAGGGGTCGATAGAACTGTGTAAGAGGTCGATAAATATTTGTCTACAGGTCGAGTCGACAGGGGTCGATACAGTTCTAGGAGACAACTTTAAAAGTTTAAGGATTAAAAGTCTAGGTGTTCAAATTTAAAAGTTTTAGATAGTTAATGGTATTTGAATATTAAAGAAAGGCAGAGCAGGTTTCTATTCTTCATATAATAAAATGGACTGTGACCTAGCATTAAAAACAGAGGACTGAGCCTTAGAGGAAAAATCCTCACTTGGCCCCCTTCTCTGTTCCTTCTTTTGGAAAATTAGAAATTGGAGGGGAGGATTTCCGCACACGCACACATACACACTCACACACACACACACACACACACACACCGCTCCCTTCGCTTTTAGTCGCCTTTTACGACACGCAGGGAATACGTGGGAAGTATTCTTTCTCCCCCTGTCCAAGGGATGATATATATATATATATATATATATATATATATATATATATATATATATATATATATATATATGTGTGTGTGTGTGTGTGTGTGTGTGATCAGATGAATGCGTACCTTTTGAAATGCATATGGTATTGCCTTGATGTCCAAAGGCAAAATTACAGCAGAGTTTGGGAATATATGAGTGTAGTATTTTGAAAGATATTCTGGGGATGGAATGTTGTCACACTGAAGCGCCAGACAGTAATCAGTAATCAGTCATCCGGTTGATTGGTTGCGCTCTGATCACACGGTAGTAATGATCCCACAACAAGAGGTAGTTAGTGTATGTTAAAGCCACTGACATTAAGCAGTCATGGTTCGAGAAACTTAACGTGGAAAATGCTGACTTTATTGTGAGTCACATGAAGCACGTGATGAAAGCAAGAAAGGCAGCTCGTAGAGAATACTGAAAATCGAAGATTAAACGAATGTGAGTGAAAGACTCAAGGAAATCGCCTTACCCAGCTTTGCACAGGCGGATTAGAGCCACACAGAAAAACACACACACAGACACACACACACACACACACACACACACACACGCACACACACACACACACACACACACATACATTCACGAGAAATGCTAAGTTACTCCCCTGATTTCAACTTGAGAAGCATCAGTTTGAAAACTGTCTATATTTGAAGGAGCTGAGATGCAACAGCCTTTTGTGTTGTTAAGTTCCTGCGATTATCATGGCTGCTAATAGGCTTTGATGACGCCCTTCTCCATTGATGGACACACCAGCAACAACAGGTGATTTCCGGGATGAATTACCTGCAGAAACTACTCGTTACTTGTAAGAAAAATAATGTTAATCACGTTTCTCCTCGCCATGTTCAAGCTTGCAGGTGAGTTTGACAGATCAGTATGAGAGTGTCTACGTAGAGGCAGCAGATGGCTGACTGCCTGTATCGCCTCCTCCTCTTTGCCTTAAGCAATGCCAAGCATGTGCCCCGCCTGCACCAGCTGGAGACGACCAGTTACTAAAGTAAAACTGCCGGTGTGACTCAGCCTCCTGATCAGTGTCGAGTCTACATCAGGGTCGGATATGACCAGCAGCAGCCAGCTGGGCTAAACGTAGTGGATAGGTTGACACTTTACTCCTCATTGCTGAAGTCAGGACTGCAGCAACCCAGCCTCTGAGTCCAGATGAGGAGGAAGAGGACTTACCCCACCCAAAACTGGTGTTGATGTGTGGCAAAACGCCTTTCATTCTCAAACCAACAGAGAGGCGCAGTGCATTTTAAGTTCCAGCTTACTAATATGGAGGCAACGTGATTCACTCGCAGGTAAAAATCGCTTTAAAATATCACATACGCACGCTGTATATTGCTTGGGTCCACTCTGCCTTATAATTTCCAGCATATAAAGACACCATTCACACGCTCGATTATCTTCAACGCTTACAGATGTTTGTGGGACTAATGGAGCCTGGCAATTCATTATGAACATGAATATTCGCACTTAGATTAGATACCTGAATGTAGTAGAAATACCTCGATATAGCAGATATACAGAGATATAGCAGAAATACATTGACATAGCAGAAATACCTAATAATGGAAATATTCCAAATGAAAAACCAAACCAACATGAGGCTCAGCCTGGGTTAAGTGCCCACCTTTGGTTGTGATGACGTATTGTGTTGAATGTAACACAAGCAATAAGCGTACTGTGTGATATTTATGGCCGAGGATAATGATCTAGGAGAATGGACAGTGTCACAACTTGACTGCCAGTGTGTCTGTTAGTGATGCCATTGTGTGTGTGTGTGTGTGTGTGTGTGTGTGTGTGTGTACCACGCTCAGTAAATGAAGGCTTGGTTGTATGTTTGAACGTCGTGTTTCATGATAGGAAAGTTAGTTATTCTCAGCAACATGGGTTTATACGTCGCCCAGCATTATGTCGATCATGGTTTAACACGGAAGTTGAAAGACAGCCACTGGCCTGACGCCCTACCCGGGGTTCGAATCCCAACCATTGTGTGTAAACATGTGTCTGTCTATCGACAAACTTTGTAAGGTGTACAGCTTCGTTTTTAAACAAGCAAGGGATTTTAATGCCATTATTATCATTGTTATAGTTATAATCATTATCATTACCTATTTATCTATTTATTATACTTGAACGCCGTCTCCCGCGTCAGCGAGGTGGCGCTAGGAAACAGACGAAGAATGACCCATCCACTCATATACACGTATATACATAAACGCCCATGCACGTACATATAAATACACATACACAGACATTAGAATATATATATATATATATATATATACACATGTACATATTAATACTTACTTGCTTTCAATCCATTCCCGGCGCCACCCCGCCTCACAGGAAACTTACTACTACTACTGCTGCTGCAATTACTACTACCACTACTGCTGCTACTACCACTACTGCTGCTACTACCACTACTACTAATAGTATAATCACTTTCAGAATCCACGACCTTTCAGCCATACAGCACCAAAACAACTCTTTTATTTTTCAGTTCTTTTATACGTGAACGCGGGGGTAATTTCCTATCAAAATAGCGTTACTGAGTCCTTTACTACTTTTTGTTGAAGTGTAATTAGGGTTCCCACTGGGAAAAAAATATATATATTTTTCCCCATACGACACAAAAGTCTGATTTTTATTTTTTCATTAAGGCCACAAAACTGTGTCGAGCTTTTGTGTACTTTTTATGAGTCTTTACCTAAAGGGACGGATATATTGCCGTCAGGCGAACAGGCCCAGTTTTGGCCATACGTGTTGACAAACTTGTATTGGATTACTGGATTTTATAACATGAAGGTATCCAGATTTTAAACCGTCCCTTAGTTTTGATTACGTATTTCCGCCCCTTATTTTTGATGACGTGTTCGGTGGCTATGTGTAGTTTTGCATGAATATACTTGTTAGCTTTGCGTCGTCTCTATAATTCACATATACATTGCTTAATGTAAATGTTAAGGTAGTTATGCTACTATATATGAGTATGTCGGATATGAACGAATGAGAGATATTGGTATGCAAAGCGATACACTTGCCGAGAAACATAGATGGAAAGATATATTTGAATAGAAATTTAACTATTTGTAAACACAAAAAGGACTCTGGAGTGGATTTACTAATTCAGGGATTCACAACATCAAAGAATGCATCAGAAATGTGATTGTTCAATGAAGGTAATTCTGAAAAATCTCACGTTTTGCTTTGAGAAATTTGTTTCATATTTTCGTGAACAAATCTATGAACTTCACCTATGTAATTCTGTGAGAAAATTGTCTTGAAGAGCAAATCATAGTTATTCATTGTAAAATCATTAGATTTTGATGAATAAAGAAATGATATTCTGCCTTCATTTTTGAAGGGTGATTTCATCCTTTGAAGAAACCTGCATCCTGTGGCCACTATCTTACTTAATCTTATGGAACAAGACAAACCATTGTCATCTTTTCCTAGTGCGACCCAGTGTGTCCTAGTTTGACCTAGTGTCAGCCAGTGTAACCTAGGGTCAGCCAGTGTATCCTAGTTTGAACTCAGTATGACCTAGTATGGCCTAGCGGAACCTTGTGCGACCTAGTGTGACCTTATGTGACCTACTTTCTTTTCTCCCTCTCCCGCAGGATGTTTAGCTGGCTACAACGAGCGTAGACTCCTCAACGACCTCCTCCGAGACTACAACAAGCTGGAACGACCCACAGCTAACGAATCTGCAGCTATAGTCGTTAAGCTGGGCCTCACGCTCCAGCAGATCATCAACGTGGTAAGTAAGTGGTGGGCGGCTGAGGGCCGGAGCCGAAGCCAGGGAGTCGAACAATACGAGGGAATACGGACGAACGTGTTCGGTTCGTCTGTGTGTGTGTGTGTGTGAGAGAGAGAGAGAGAGAGAGAGAGAGAGAGAGAGAGAGAGAGAGAGATTACTAGAAGAAACAATCATTCCAGGTCTTCATCAGTCTCTCTCTCTCTCTGTGCCGAGGAATTAGAACTGCGAAGGATTGTGTTTGTTTCCCAATTAGGCTTCGTGTCGGATGGGGACATATTGCTGGAGGCTCCAGCGGGAGCTTAGTGCCCAGACACTTGTCTTGGGGGGGAGTCTCTTACCAGGTGAGCTGCCCCACACACCAGCAGGAGGAGGAGGATGAGGTGGCTGGGGAGGAACAGGAGAGTCTCTGGGACGGGAGGATAGTAGAGTGTCTGTGGAAGGGGAGGATAGGAGTACGTCTGTGGAATGGGTTAACAGGATTGTGTCTGTGGAAGGGGAAGACGGGTGTGTCTGTGGGAGGGGAGGATAGAGCTATATTTGTGTTAGATGATGATAGGAAAATGTCTTTGGAAGGGGATGACAGGAAAAGATGGATGGTGGTGGGGAGGAACAGGGGTTTTTCTATGTGAGGTCCCACTGCTGATGACCTCCCGCGGCGTTGGTTGAGGTGGTCAGTTAACAGTGGATGTCCCACTGCGGTAGGGGGCTGAGAGGGAAGTGTCTGTGGAAGACGAGGAAAGTTGTACATCTGCTGAAGGGAGGTATAGGTGTATGACTGTGGAAGGGAGGAAGGTGGAAAAGGGATTGTTGAATAGAGGGATTGGAGATTGTTCCTTGGAGAGGATTGGAGAGCATCCCTTCTCCTAGAGACGCCGTAGTATATAGAGAGGAACAGGGTACAAGATGATCATAGCATTATACGACACATCATCATGTTTGAAGTACCTTTCTGCCTCCAGTCAGTAATATAGATCATCAGGTTCAAGTAATCGTGAGAATTCGCTGCCGGGGATATAGCTATGTTACGTTGCTGATCCACTATACCAAACAGCTGTCATTTCTAAGCTTTGTTATAAGCCTTTTGGTTGTTTTATGAACATATAATCCTCTTAATTCACCCAATCCTGAGTACGTTATGGCATATACACGATATCAGAAACACATCTAAGGTGCATATGGATAATGACTTGACAAAGATACACAAACGAGTATCAAGGAAAGTGTATGGTTGGTGTGGTGATAAATTTAACCCTGAAGTCATGTTATCTCCTCTCCCAACTTCGACCCCTGCGTTCCTATGTTATTATCTGTTGGTCACCGCTAGATATCTATCTATGAACGTCACAAAACACTTGTGCGATAAGCATAGCCTTATCTTTACCGACTAACATTAAATTCTGATTGGTTGAACACCTACACGATTTTCATGACATGGGACATTTATCATTTTTATCTCCTCATTTCCCATGGGCATATTTTTCTCGTAATTGATCTGTTTACCAAGATAATCTATCATGGATATGAGGTAGTTTGGACATGCTGACCCTATTAGTGAAACTAGTAGTCAAGTAAGAGGAAGTATGTAAGGCTGAACCTTCAGTGTAATTCTGTTTCCATGGCAACCGCACCAATTAATCAACTTTCATTTACGCTTTGCTGTTTTATCCTGAAATATATATATATATATATATATATATATATATATATATATATATATATATATATATATATAGATATATAAGAAGGGTACATTACACTTCATTAGATGTTCAGATGATTTGTTCAATCTTTACAATACACCAAAACAAAGGCTTATGTACATCCTGTTGCCTCCATGTCAGAGTATACACTGTCCTGGCCTCGAAAGGAAAATTGGGGTGCCTTGGCTTGATAATTTTTTTCCCAGTGAATTGGTTGATAATGGGATGCGCACTAAAGTTATCTGGGAAATATGTTAAAGTTATTAATATGAACAATTGAGACAGATTCAGTGACATTACGGCTAGCATAATCCGATGAGGGGAACAATGTGACTGGGTTGTTAAGGTCAATAGCAGACAGAGAATGCAAATTCAGACTCTGACAAGGCGTTCTACAACTTTAGACAAACAGGAAGAGAACTTCTCCTCGGTTTGTGGTGACCTAGGCGATGTTGCCAGCCGTATGAATGAACCAAGAAGCGTTAAAAAGCATTTGATCAGAAAGGAGACTCAGGAAAATGAAAGTTTTTATAACACAGAAAACCTATTGTTAATCTTTCGTCCTAATCCTTACCCAGGATGAAAATCTGGCTCTAGAAATTGGATTTTTTCATTAAAATCCACTGATGTTTTTAGTGTGAAACATTTACGTATCTATCGCAAAAGCAACTAACAACGCAACCATGTATTTGGTTTCTTATCCGACTCAATTTTAGTAATGATTTCTAAGTTTATGGATGGGGTGGTTAGGGAGGTAAATGCAAGAGTTTTGGATAGAGGGGTGAGTTTGCAGTTTGTTATAGATGGGAGGGCCTGAGAAGTGAGTCAGTTGTTGTTTGCTGATGATACTGCTAAGTTTGGAAAACTGTATGGAAGAGAGAGAAAATGTACGTAAAAGCAATGTTACTGTGTTTAACAGGGTTGAGGAACAAGTTAGGTGATGTGTGAGTTTGAAGAGAGAACAACTGGAGGAAGTGAAGTGTTTCAAATATTTACGAGTGGACATGGCAGCGAATTAAACCATAGAAGCGAAAGTAAGTTATAGGGTGGGGGAGGGGGCGAAGGTCATGGGAGCGATGGGGAGTGTGTGGAAAGAGAAAACGCCATATGGGAGAGCAAAAACGTGTATGTTTGAAGGAATAGTAGCTCCAACATTGTTATGTGGTTGCGAGGCATGGACTGTAGATAAGGCTGTGCTGAGGAGGGTGGATGTTTTGGTTGTTAGATGTTTGAGGACAATATGTGGTGTGAGGTTTTTGATCGAGTAAATAATAAAAGGGTAAAAGAGAAGTATGGTAATAAAGAGTGTGTGGTTGAGAAAGTTGAAGTGTACTGAAATGAGTTGAACATATGGAGAGAATTGAGTGAGGAGAGGTTGACAAGGAAGGTATATGAGTTAGAAGTGGAGGGAACGAGGAGAAGTGGGAGACAAAATTGGAGGTGGAATGATGAAGTGAAAAAGAATTTGAGCTATCGGGATTGGAATGATGTGGTATACAGGAGTCGACGTGCTATCAGCGAACTGAACCAGGGCATGTGAAGCGTCCGGGGTAAACCATGGAAAGATTACAATTCTTTGTGTACTTAATAGTAGGAGATTCAATGATATTTCTTGTGGTCGTGTTACAGCTAATAACTGAATTAGCGTTACTCCAGTCAATACATGGTTTCGGTGCATTACACACGATAGCTAGAGAATGGATGTGAGCAGGTATGGCCTTTCATCGTTTGTCCCTGGCGCTACCTTGCAAACGCAGGAAACAGCGGTCAGGTGTGAAAAATACTCACACACACACACACACACACACACACACACACACACACACTAATTGTTTTGCCCTATTGTACGTTATCTTAATTTTTTACGATATCTGGGAGTATTGCACGATAGCTGATATTTCATTTTGACCGTATATACAAAACAACATACATTAACGATCCCATTTCATGTATAATGGATTCAGACTTATGCAACTTAATCCTTGATATATAATCCTGGCCTTCATTAGCGAAAAGGCTAATCATCAGACCATTAATTGGTATACCATTCTAACATCGTTTTTATGGCTGAAGTTGGTTGGTCTGTGTGAATACGATGCTTCAACATGAGCCATGAGGTGGGGGAAATTTTTTTTTCCTCAAAAAAGTGATATTAGTAATTAAATCCAGGAGGTTCAAGGCCTTGTATGGTTTAATGGTGTGAACTGCTTTTGGTAATGAATGCCACAGTTTTGACGTCACATTAGTACGCATTTGGGTACGTGTCAGAAATTACACTTTGTGTTTTAAGTGCATATTTGTGTCAGGCAGGAATTCACTCCTTGGTGAATCTAACCTGAAGACATCGTAATTTTCATGGTGTGAATTTGTTTCGTTTTTAACGGGTACCTGTCCGAACTATGAGTTTAATGTTTCGAAGAAGAAGAAGAGGAAGAAGAAGAAAAGAAGAAGGAGGAAGTGGAAGAGAAAAAAAAAAGAAGCAAGGGAAGGAGAGGGGAAAAAATGAAAAATGGGCTCTTCGTTAATCAATTTCATGAGCATCATTTGCACATCTGCTGTTGTGTGGCGGGCTGCTGGGTGCGTGACGGGCTGCTAGATGTGTGTGACGGTCACCTGGGTGTATGACGGGCACCTGGGTGTGTGACGGGCTGCTGGGTGCGTGACGGGCTGCTAGGTGTGTGTGACGGGATGCTAGATGTGTGTGACGGGCACCTAGGTGTTTGAGGATTAGTCACGAAAATTTTCCTTAAAGTATATCTCTCGATCTT
The DNA here is from genome assembly GCF_036320965.1 of Panulirus ornatus. Classification (NCBI taxonomy): domain Eukaryota; kingdom Metazoa; phylum Arthropoda; class Malacostraca; order Decapoda; family Palinuridae; genus Panulirus; species Panulirus ornatus. Next base: position 76,312,004 of record NC_092243.1, on the reverse strand, counting down.
ACCTCAAATTTCGAGACTTTTAGTATTACGACTATGGATGTATACGGGCCATCCCTAGTGAGAGAGAGAGAGAGAGAGAGAGAGAGAGAGAGAGAGAGAGAGAGAGAGAGAGAGAGAGATGCGTCTGTCTGTGTGTGTGTGTGTGTGTGTGTTTGTGTGTGTGTGTTCTCACCTCTACACTATTAACAATTTATGTATTTCGAACTTGCAGGTTATCTAAAGAAATTACCAGCGAAAAAACTTTTGGAGTTAACATTAATCAATTCACCTGACCATCGTACTGACTGAGGATCAATAATTCACTTATTGGTTACCTCAAACACTGTATTATTTAGCCTGATAAATTACTATGTGAGAGATGAGGAAAGAAAATGGAAATGAAGGAAGGACATCAAAAACCTCATTTCTTTCATCCGCACAGCGACCAACCTCAACCTCATTACCATACTGTGGGTTAAACAGCCTCATTCGTCGGTTCCTGTATAACGAAACGTGTGATTCATATGTTTATTGGCTCTCTCCTGGCGAGGGATGGGCCAATCACAGCTCAGGTTGGGTAGTGTAAGAGAACTGATTGATGCTTGGGTATATACTTTGTGGTCTGCGCCTCCGTGACCCACTGTGAGGGGCGTTCATACATACATACATACACAATGCACCGTCTCGCATTCTGGAATGTTCGTACATACACACAATCAAATACTGACTTACAAAGACATACATAATCATAAGTAGGCGTACATATAAAGTTCAGTGGGCATTCAAAGTATAAATAAACACACATATACAAGGAAGAAGAATCGTATACAAAAGGAAAAAGGAAAGAGAAGAGAGAAAAGAACGTGAAAGATAGAGAAATTAAGAGAGATATAGAGAATAAGTTGGCAAAAGTGAATGGATTGGCCGAAGTGAATGGGAGAGAATGGAAGTAGAAGGGACAGGAGAGAAACAGATGAAATGGATAGGGAACGAAAGAAATGGGCGAGGGATGAATGGAGGGAAGATGAGTCTCACTTTATCATGGAAGGAGACATAATCATATTTGTCATTTTGTCCTTCATGTCCCAAAGACCTAAATTTCGCCGTCTCTAAGATCTTTGATCGTATCCCTTACTGTACATGTATTATACTTAATGAACTGAGAACGAAGGATGGAAGTAGGATGGCTTCACATATACCATGCAGTCTTGATGTGCAAGACGATCTATCAGTTTTTTCCTGGACGCGACACAAGCAAGAGACATCTCGCATAAAAGGAAACATGGAAATCATAGATTAAAATTTTTAATAAAAGATGATCTTAACTCTTTCAGTGTTTACAGGTTAAACGCTTAAGCGTGGAAAGGTTATAGATACAGAGTTGATAGAGGGAAGAGAATTCCACAACTATACTGTTCGAGGGAAGATGTGAATATCACTACGGTCAATCCTCGTGTTGTTGGTCTTCCCGTAGAAACTACGGGAAGAAGCGTCCCGACGCGTATTGCAGATCCAAGTCACAAGATACACGCACACACACACACACACACACACACACACACACACACACACACACACGCACACACACACACACACACGAAAAATTGATCAAAACTCCTCATTTGTAGACCAGACTTATCACCTGAGAAGGCTTATAGGAAAAGGAAAGAATGAAGAGGTCATAATGGCCAATCCTCGTATGGCTGGTCTCCACACAGAAACTATGGGTTGCCCGACGCGTACCGTGGATGTAGGTCATAGGGTCTGGGACTCACGGAGGCAGCTCATAAGAACAATGGTCGAAATGCTAAATAGAACAGAGATGAGAGGAAAAAAGGAGTGTTACTAAGGATGAAGGCTTGCAATTCCAGCCTGGCTGCGATGAATGTGTAAGATGAGCCACCCCAGGTGTGTGAGCAGTGCTACATACTTGGGTGATGCTGAACAGCTCTCGCAAGATGGAAAAATATTTTGACATTGTTCCCATAAGCTTAAAAACTCAGACCTTATCCCCTGTGATATTTACACTCAGACCCCGTTCAAGCTTTATCCCTTGAAGCAGAGGGTTCCTTCATTCAAGCTTTCCAGCTCCCCGTAGCGGACAATCCCTGCACTCAAGCTTTACTCAAACTTGAAGCTGAGTTCCCCTTCACTCAAGATATGATTCCTGTAGTAGAAACCACCGACACTCAAGCTTTACTCAAGCCTTTCCTCCGTGTAGCAGAACATTCCTACACCTAAACTTCGCTCAAGCTTTATTCCCTGAAGCAGAACATCCCTTACACTCAAGCTTTGTTCCCTGTAACAGATAATACCATCATCCAAGCTCACCCCCCACCACCCCCCCCAGTCCTTGTTCTCTGCACCCACAGAGACGGAGAAAAAAGAAAGAAAAAAGATTCACATTCAAATTTCCCCCGAGGCAGCATTAGACTAGAGTGTACTTGAAGAGGAAACCGTGAAATCAGCTTAAGCAGCGAAGCTGTATGTCTGGTAATGTGGTTTGCCGTCCTCTCTCGTCAGACTAAGCTGGTAAAGAAGTACACAAGAGTTCGTTCCTGTGGTCTTAAGACGCATGTTTACGACGGTTGGAAAACGTTCTGTGTGTGGGCCTTCGCTACGTTATTTGCTGCTGATTGGATGAAACGGTGAAGGTTTTATATTTTTTTCGGGTAGAAGATGATTTGCGTTTTGGAAATATTTCTTTTAAGTTAACCAACAATAGAAAAAAAATGTTGCATATGTACAAATGGAGAGTCCAGGAGCTAACTCTTGAAGCACTTGCTGCTGATTGGATGAAGCCAAGCGTATGTACAGCGAGAATGTTGTCTTCCTCAATCAATCTAAAGATTAGAGGGATAGATGGTATGGATAGATGATAGGGATTCATGCTTGTGATGTTGCTGGGCCATGAGAGTCGAGATAACTAAGGTGCGTGATGAATTCCATTTAGGAAGAAGAAGGACACGTATAGGTACTGAGTAAGGAGAGAGAGAGAGAGAGAGAGAGAGAGAGAGAGAGAGAGAGAGAGAGAGAGAGAGAGAGAGAGAGAGAGAGAGAGAGAGAGCCTGTGTGTGTGCATGTGCGTGTGTGCTGTGTGTGTGTCTGTGTGTGTGTGTGTGTGTGTGTGTGTTGTGTTCTAGGAGTTGATGGTGAACTTCTGGTTCGCCTGGCATTACCTCGTGGGTCATGGAAGTATACAGACATACGATTATCCACATAGTAAATGTCCACACGGTAATCTACATGTGGAAAGGTACATTGTTCACTTTGCAGATGTCTTGACTTTGTACATAACTGTATATAACAACTGTACATATCGTTAAGTGAATAGAAGTTCCCTCCGCCCCTCCACAATATGTACCCCTCCGTGATTCCCTCCATCCTCCCACCCTCCACGAGGGTTTGCTCCTCCATGGTTCCCGCCATCCGTCCCTCCCTCTACAAGCATTGACACCTCCATTCCTTCCCAAAGCACGCATCCCTCCATGATTCCCTCCACAACGCCCTCCACAAGCACACTCCCCTTTATGGTTCCTGGAAATATTGTATAATTCTGTCCACCTTCCCTCCCTCCCTCCCTCCCTCCCTCCACCAGCAGGTATCCTTCCATGACTCCCTCCACAAGCACAGTCCCCTCTGTGATTCCCAGAAATACTGGAAGCACAAGTCCCTAGATAATTTCCAGCGTTTTTCCTGGAAATCAATCTACTGCGGGGAGAAAGCAGGAATCCAGGCCACGCTCCGGGTGGAATTCCATTACAATATCAGACTCATATCCTGGACCTGATCCAGGCACTGCCACCAAGAAGAAATTAGACCAAATACCCCCAAAAAAGTGTATAAAAAAACTTATATTAGACGTAGCTGAAAATGTTTTATTTGAGTAAAATTGATCACGTCTCTGTCCAGATTAAGCTTTTTCCGCTTTTGTTTGATCCTTAGAACAAATGAGAGATTTAATTACTGTTCGTAATTTCATGCATGTGTTCCAGTAATGACTATAAGGTCATCGTCTGATCTCCCATACCTCAGCAGTTCCAGCAGATCACCTTACTGCTGCTGCTGGTCACCTCAGCAGTTCCAGCAGATCACCTTACTGCTGCTGCTGGTCACCTCAGCAGTTCCAGCAGATCACCTACTGCTGCTGCTGGTCACCTCAGCCGTTCCAGCAGATCACCTTAATGCTGCTGCTGCTGGTCACCTCAGCAGTTCCAGCAGATCACCTTACTGCAGCTGCCGTCACCTCAGCAAATCACCTTAATGCTGCTGCTGGTCACCTCAGCAGTTCCAGCAGATCACCTACTGCTGCTGCTGGTCACCTCAGCAGTTCCAGCAGATCACCTACTGCTGCTGCTGGTCACCTCAGCAGTTCCAGCAGATCACCTACTGCTGCTGCTGGTCACCTCAGCAGTTCCAGCAGATCACCTACTGCTGCTGCTGGTCACCTCAGCAGTTCCAGTAGATCACCTACTGCTGCTGCTGGTCACCTCAGCCGTTCCAGCAGATCACCTTAATGCTGCTGCTGCTGGTCACCTCAGCAGTTCCAGCAGATCACCTTACTGCAGCTGCCGTCACCTCAGCAAATCACCTTAATGCTGCTGCTGGTCACCTCAGCAGTTCCAGCAGATCACCTACTGCTGCTGCTGGTCACCTCAGCAGTTCCAGCAGATCACCTACTGCTGCTGCTGGTCACCTCAGCAGTTCCAGCAGATCACCTACTGCTGCTGCTGGTCACCTCAGCAGTTCCAGCAGATCACCTACTGCTGCTGCTGGTCACCTCAGCAGTTCCAGCAGATCACTTTAATGCTGCTGCGGGTCACCTCAGCAGTTCCAGCAGATCATCATCCTGCTGGTGATGGTCACCTCAGCAGTTCCAGCAGATCACCTTACTGCTGCTAGTGGTGCCTGGAAACACGACCATACGGACTACTGGACACAGTAACAGTGAACCAATGAAACAGTTTTCATCTCTTCTTTAATTCTCATTTCAAAAGACAGCGTTCAAATTCTATACATCCCTGCGCAGCATATAGCCATACAACCGCTCATGATAATTATTCTGAAGCCTTTAAAGACAAGAGCCATTGTACGCATGTATCGTATTATCAGCTCCTGAGACTTGCTGTCTAAGTCTTAGATATGATTCCCAGTTCTAATGGCAGATCCAATTTCCAGTGTTCAATGTAAATATGACTACCAGGCCCAATTCCAGACACAATTTCCAATCTTAGCTTCGAGCTTTTCCAATCGTAATTTCAAGCAAGACTTCCAGTCCTTATTCCAGACACCGCTCTCAATCCCAGTTCCGGACATGATTTCCAGTACTAATTCCGAGCCGAATTCTGGTATAATTCCCATTGGCTCTTGAGGATGGCGGCAACTGCCTGGGCTTGCTAGGCCAGCTGCCGAGCGGCACCAACGCCGATGGTCCATTGTCTCCTGCTAATGGGAAATCGTCGCGGTGACTCGCATTAAAGAATTGCTGGAGGCAAGAAATGCTTTCCTCCTGCATCATACAGGCAGACGCGAGGTAAAACATGACACCACATACGCGATGACTCCTCCTCATTACTTCCATATATGTTAATATATGTATATATATGTGTGTATATGTATATATATATATATATATATATATATATATATATATATATATATATATATATATATATAAAGCACTTCACACCTTTTTGTAAATTTCTTCCAAGGTGTCATGTTTTATATTCTCAGATTTTCCCTCTATATCAAAGAATTCTTCACTGTATGCGTCATCCAAGGTTATGGTCAGGTCACCCCTCACTCTTCTTTCTTCCATGGTGTGCAACTTGAAGGCTTTCGTTATTTCCCTACGACTCGACTCTCTTAATTCTGGTACCATCTTTCTTGTCTACCTCTGGTCCTTCTCCACGAGCTATTAGTACTCCACGTGTGGTAACCAAATGCAAAATGGGTATTCTTGCTCTGTCTTATTGTAGGATGTGAGCAGCTTCCTGAATATTACTTTATCATGTACTGTAATGCTACTTTGATACTTGCCAGCAAACAGTTTGCCTTGTGTGTGTCTGTGTGTGTGTGTGTGTGTGTGTGTATATATATATATATATATATAGAGAGAGAGAGAGAGAGAGAGAGAGAGAGAGAGAGAGAGAGTTTCTTCATTTACCGTGTACGTTGGCCACGCCTGGCCTGGAATCCTTCTCCATGACCTTTGCCCTCAGGGCTTCCTATTTCGCCATCAAATTAGTTTTCCCTTATGAAATTTCAACCTTATCATACACTGTGTCCAGGTCATTCAATATGCCTCGTGGCACTATTTTCCCCCCACTCTAGTTTTCATTACAGAGTTTGGTAAAAACATTTTTTGCTTTTTCTTCATTGTTATATTTTCCTATCTTTCCTCTTCATGTCTCATGGGTGTAGTCATGTTACTCCTCCTCACTTCGTGGACATTATTGCTGCAATTCTTACTTTTAACTTTTTTATGAACGTTTTATTAGTATTAATCTTTTTGATATGAGATTTGGTTTAATCTTTTCTACGCTTTTTTGACCTGGGAATAAAATACCTTATCATTTAATTCATTTACTTTAACATTGAATTTGACTTACATTTGTTAGCAAAAGAAATTGCGTATAAGATTAACATGTAACTGGTTTAACATATTAGTTTATTTACATCCTGTAGTTAAGAATGTTGTAACCATTGAGAATGTAGACGTCATTTTTTATAGAAATAATAAGATTATATTCATGTGTTTATTGTCATATTTGTAATAGCGATCATTTTCCTGTGATTCACATTCATTAGTTTATCTTCAAACCTCATGAGGAAACTACAATGTAGTAGTTACTTTACCATTATGTTTTATATCCTTCAGAAACCCAATTTACCTTTCCAGTTCCTGTATTCCTGTCTCTAATTATTGCAGTCCTTACTTTTCAGCCTATTTCTCTCTGTTCACTGCCCTATTTAATCTATGAAATTCCCGTATTTATTGCACAGTCCCATTGCTCAACAATCCATATTTGCACAGTACACATAAAGCACTCATTTCGTTCGAAGAGAAACAAGAAAATAACTGTTTTTCCTTCTGTTTACAGGATGAGAAGAATCAGATCCTAACTACCAACGTTTGGTTGAATTTTGTAAGTATATATCCATATTTCACGAATTTTGTAAGTATATCTCTGTATTTCACTGGTTTTGTATTCCTCTATCTTTCATGTGCTTTGCAAGGATATCTCTGTATTTCCCAAACTTTATAAGTATATCTGTATAATTCACTAGTTTTGTAAGTAAATCTCTGTACTTCACGATCTTTTTTAAGTAGATGTCTACATTACATGAACCGTGTATCTCTACATTTCACGAGCGGTTGGCCAGGCTTCTGTCTAATGCCTTGGGATCTACCGGTGGAGTACACATAAAGAATTCGACAGATCTATTAAGAAGATGTCAAGGCCTTATTCGCTAACGTGCCGGTGGAAGAGGTCATGCAAGCAGCTGGAAAAGTGATGATTGATATTCGAGATGAAGAGTTATCGGTATCCAAAACAGATTACGTAAGACAGGTGTCTTTGTGTGGCAGATAAGGGAAGTTCATCTTGAACGAGGAGGAGTGCAGACAGCACAGTGGTTTAGCCATGGGTTCCCTTCTCAGTGCAGTCATGACCTGCCTGTATATAGAAACTTTGGAGATCGAATCCACAATAGGATCATGGGCAGGGGTGCCCAATGGTACAGGTGTATATATATGGATGACATAATAGTGATAGCTCCTGAGGAAACCAACATGGACCATGAATCTAAAATGCTAAATGATATCAGCAGAAATATACAATTTAAGATAGGACAGGAAGAGAATGGGAATTTTGCCTGGTTTTGGACACGATAATATGGAGGTGTGACCTGGATGTAAAGTTTACGGTATACCAAAAAAAAAAAAAAACCGACAGGAATGACCTTATTTGTTATATTATTTTTCTGAAAAAAAAAAAACAAAAAAAACGAGAAGACAAAGTCTGGAGTGATTACTGGGTTGTTCACAGGGCAGTGAGAACGTGCAGTGTTGAATACTCAGAGGAGGAAAGTTGATATATCGTTGAGGTGTTCAAGAAGTTACGTTACCCTAAAGATCTGTTAATCAAACTTGGTGAGACGGCCAATAGCATAATGGAAAGGCGCAGAAGGAATGTTAAGAACGTCACAGAGGAAAATAAGAATTATGTATCCGTTACCAATTCAAGGAAGTTCTCGGATGTGGATAGACACGTACAGAACACGGGATAAACAAGAAGTGGTTAAAGTATCAACAAGAATAACATGACGTACAGTGTGCCATGTTCTGGATGTCTGGTCACACACCACACGGACACAAGACGGGCTATTGCCGAAAGCATCATCGACCATCTAGCTGATGCTACATCATAGGACACCGAATGCGTACGTTAACCACATAGACACCTAATAAGATGGTAAGAGGTGAATATAGTGCATGAGGGACTGAAAAAGCAAATAAGATAAGCCGTGTAAGCTGCCTACATATGTGCGGGTGGAATGATAAATAGTCGTGAAGACTTTATACGTTGGGCCGGACCAGAGGCAAGAGCAGGGAAACACGGCAGAGGAATGTAGATCAGCGAAGCTTCATGATCGTCAGTGGACGAAAGGGAATACAGTCTCATCGAGGAACTTCTGCTGTAAGGGAGTCCATTGCATCCCTGCTCTTGACTGGAACGCAGTCTTTGGACCTGCAGGATATCCATACACGGGGTGCTAGAGTTGTATGGTAGTAATAAGTGTCTGAAAATAATACATCTATGATGAAACATGTATGATGCCAAAAAATTTGTTCGAAGGAAGATCTTGCCGTGTCAGTATGATATGATGGGCTCATGTCTTGATGGGAGATGGAAAGGGATCAAGAGAGAAAAGACGAACCTCTGACGAAAGGAAACCCAGTGTTTAACCTGATATAGTCTGTACTTCACTTAGGTCATATATGGAGTGAATTCACACCGCCCTGTCCCATCTGTGATGACCTGTGACTTCCTTCATTCACTGTGACGCATCTCATAGGTAGGTAGGCAGACCAAACGGCCAATTAGCAATGACGCAAAGATCAATGTGATGTGACTTTTCATTTTCCCGAAAACAAGGGCAGTATCCAGATCTTGTTTGTCTGTATCCATATCTAATCAGGCTTTTGAGCAAGTGTTGTAATCTCATCCAATCAGACCTTTGAAATGTTTCTGTATCCAGATTTAACCAGGCTGTTGAGCAATTGCTGCAATCACATGTAATCAGATCTTTGAAATGTCCCAGTACTGAAATTTAATCACGTTTTGGGTAATTGTTGCAGTCACATCCAATTACATATTTGAACAGTTGTGATACCCAAATCCACTCAGAATTTTGAACATTTCCTGCACCCAGATCCAATCAGGCCTCTGAACCGCTAGAACTTCCATACCCAACCATAGTCTAAACAGCTTCCTTTAACATTTTGAAAATTCTCCATCAAGAAGTTTAGTTCAACAGCTGCAGCCATTATGGAAAGTTAAACGTGAGCATCGTATGAAATAATGTCTTTTAAGTCGCCTCTCACAGCAGAAATAATCCATCTTTTTATTGTTGTTGGTCCTCAACTGACTCTATGACTCAGCCCCAGACGACAACGGATTATCAACTTCTGGAATGCTGCTCCCTTCAGCAAGGTGGGGTGGGGGTTGGTTGTGGTTGTAGTGGGGGGGGAATGTATAGATAACAAGCTACAAGGAGTCCAATTATATGCTAATGCTGAGGGTATGTTAACCCGGGGCGTCTGAATAATTGAGAACTCCTGAAGTCTTGGACTAACCCCGAAAAAAAAAAAGAAAACGGGAAACCCCATCTCGAATTTTGATATACGGAGCAAAACCCGAGGTTTCCGGCGGCAGTAATATTTACCCAGACCTGCGCCACTCGCTTTAATGATGGCCTACCATGGTAAATATTTGGCCCAAGGTTGATAGAAAACTTTTTTTCCACCAGGGATTATTTTCCCGTCCGTCATGAACAGTTGGAATTACTTTGTGAACCTGGGCAAAAGAGACGGTTTTTTAAGTAGACGTGTATGATAATTGTTCCTTGAGAGCTTACACAAGGAGGCTGGATATGAGGGTGTTTTTCTCCCTGTGTTTAGTCAGTGTCTGCAGTTGTTTGTGTAACACATATGAGGGGGATGTCTGTATGCCTACATGTTACCGTCTTTGTTTTTCCTTTGTTTGTTCTCGTATTTCTTGTTATACTTGTGTCTTTATTGTATAATTGTCTCCTCAATTTCCCGACAAAAAGAATATATATATATATATATATATATATATATATATATATATATATATATATATATATATATATGTGTGTGTGTGTGTGTGTGGCGGGGTGGCGACGGGAATGAATAAAGGCAGCAAGTGTGAATCATGTCTGTGTATGTATATATGTATAAGTTGAAATGTATAGGTATGTATATGTGCGTGTGTGGACGTATATACATGTGTATGTGGATGGGTTGGGACATTCTTTCGTCTGTTTCCTTGCGCTACGTCGCTAACGCGGGAGACAGCGACAGTGATATATATATATATATATATATATATATATATATATATATATATATATATATATATATATATATACACACACACGTACATATACATATATATATATATATATATATATATATATATATATATATATATATATATATATATATATATATATAATCAGTTACAAACTTACTTGACAGAACCCTCCACAGAAATGACAAAAGGCGGTTGCCAACTTTATAGCCGGCCACCATGCCAGGTTGGCTTCACGTTAGAGACGCTTAAACTCCTCAGTTCCTCAAGAAGTTCTTCCTTCACGCGATCAGACATACAACCATCTGAAGCCACACTCCCTTTTTATATATAAATACACGTAACTCACTCCAGTCTACGCTCGGAACATTACCCATCACTACAACAATATTAAGACCTTTTCCACATATCTCAAGACTCTTCGTATCCTCTATGCAACACCAAAATCGAGACACCCATCACTTGCTGCTCACTTGCCTTGCATTCTCCCCATGTAAACATATTCGTAACATCACTGCTCCTTATGGTATATGGTTCTGCCTGAGACTTCTGGACCACGATATATATATATATATATATATATATATATATATATATATATATATATATATATATATATATATATATATATATAAATATATATATATATATATATATATATAAATATATATATATATATATATATATATATATATATATATATATATATATATATATAATATAATATAATATAATTAATTAATTATTTCTAGTTTTTGCATTATATGCCCCTTGAGCGCGACGGAGCAAATCTTGATAATGATTGTGTGACCTTTGACCTAACTCCTCGCGGGTCTGGTAAAATTCATGATCAGTCAGCTCAGTGAATGCAAAATGATCTGAGTGAATATCACGGAAATGAATGACTCACAGTTCATTATGTCTTTGTTGAATGAATTGGCTGTCTCTGCTTCCTGGTGTTGGGTGAGAATGAATGGTTATTTATCTCCTCTTGGAATAAACCGATTTGTTTCTCCGTCTGAGAATAAACTGTTGACTCGTCATGTTACAGGAGTGGACTGACCACAACCTGATGTGGAACGCCTCTGACTACGGTGGACTGGCCGACCTACGGATACCTCCCAAGTACCTGTGGGTCCCGGACGTCTTGATGTACAACAGGTAAGGAAGAGAAAGTACAAGGGAGTACCTGAGAGGGTAAGGGGTGCACGGGGGTGTACCTGGGGAGACAGAAGAGTACCTTCAGGGTACGTGGGAGTATACTTCGAATTACGTTGGAGAAAAAGGGAGCGCATGGAAGTACCTGAGGCAGAGAGAGAGAGAGAGAGCCTAGGTAACACAATACATAGGAGCTAAAAATGAAACACAGTAGATGCAAGTCTTTGTGTTAGCCAGGAGGTTATGAGGGACAGGAGGGAGAGGGAGGGATAGTGAGAATGAGGGAAGAATCGTGAGAAAGTGGAAGAGGGAGGAACAGCAAGACTGAGTGGGGGAGTGTTATTAAGAATGTTAGAGTGAGGAAAGGATAGTGTAAATGTGAAATATAGTAAAATAGGGATAGTGAGAGAGGGAGGGATGATAAAAGTGAGGAAGGGATAGTGGGAGTGTGATGGTAAAGTAGGGATAGAGAAAGTGTGAGAGTGAAATAGAAAAAGTGAGTATGAGAGAGGAAGGGAGTGTGAGTGAGAGACAAGGAAGCATCACTATAATGGGTTGACAGGAACGAGAGACATCGGGAATGAAGGAATGTAACAAGTCACGAATGAGAGAATGAAACACAGGTAGGTAATGAAATGGCCGCGAATGACGGAATGAGAGCGATGTCAAAAGTAAAGAAAGAAAGCACAGGTGCGGAATGAAGAATTGAAAACAAAACATGAATCTTTGAAATATCATCTGCATTCACGAAAGATATTGACAAATGTATTTTCAAATGACAACTAAACCTGTAAATATTTGCATGTGAATGAAGCATTCCTAACTTCACACACACTAGGAATATCTTTGTCCCAAGACTCAAGATTACATAGAGGCTGTAGCAGTTACTGAGTATGTGGGGATCTCTGTGTCAAGTGTAGGAGAGACACTGGGTGAGGCAAGATCCAGGATTAGAGAAGACCTAGGGTCAGGCAAGACAGAGTGAAGCAAGACACAGGATGAAGCAAGACTCAGGGTAAGGCAAGACCAAGGGGTAGCAAGATTGGATGAGGCAAGATGCTGACTGAGGTTAAACATAGATGAGGCAAGACCCAGGGTAAAGCAAGCTCAACAAGTTTAAAGTTGATCGACCAGAAAATGAAGAAATGGCACAAAACCTTGATTAAGGATAAAGAAGAAGAAGGAAGGAAGAAGAAAAAAGAATTTATGTAAAAGAACAATACATAACCCTCCATAAGGAAAGATATATATGTATATTAGAAAATTACTTTTTTTCTCTCTTTGAAATATCATTACTAAAGGTAATTTCTCTTCCCATGGCAAAAACTACAGATTTATTCTTCCTTACTTTCCATTCTCATAAAACTCAATAACATGTTCCGCTTTAAACTTAGATTTACGGTATGATTTATATAAACCACACTTATGCAACCCTTTCTCAGGCGTTTTAAGTTGTAGATTATTCATATACAAGCTCCAGGCAGCAAATCTAATTGTCTTTTCCAATTATGCCGTCTACAATTAAGCTTTTGGTTCGAGTTTATGAATTAGCGCTCAGTGTCTGACTGTGCATGGTATATGAATCATTCATGCAATTGTTCATATATCATACATTGAGGATTGTACAGACACTTGTGACAGTGGGAGACGGGAGGAAGGTAAAGCTGGTTTGTCTGTGTCACGTTCAAGACTGTGAAGAAAGTGAGGAAAACTGTTTGTGAAAATGTTTTAGAATATTGTTGTCCTCCAGGGACAGTACATTACCAGGAGCTGCTTGACGGATGGAGATAATGGTTGAGTAGGGTAGTGAAATAGCTCTCTCTCTCTCTCTCTCTCTCTCTCTCTCTCTCTCATCCTGTGGTCCGCACACCTAAAATAATCACTCAACGTCTCCATATATATATATATATATATATATATATATATATATATATATATATATATATATATATGTATATATATATATATATATATATATATATATATATATATATATATATATATATATATATATATATATATTTTTTTTTTTTTTTTTTTTTTTTTTTTTTTCATACTATTCGCTATTTCCCGCGATAGCGAGGTAGCGTTAAGAACAGAGGACTGGGCCTTTGAGGGAATATCCTCACCTGGACCTCTCCTCTGTTCCTTCTTTTGGAAAAAAAAAAAAAATATATATATATATATATATATATATATATATATATATATATATATATATATATATATATATATATTCACTTTTTCTATTACCAGGGATCCAACCTTCTCAAAATGCATGCCCAAGTTTCAACGCGGCCAACTGCATCTTACCCCAAGGGCACGCAAACTATGCTACATCACAGGCTTCGTTTCTGGTAGGCATGGCAGCAGATATGTCAACGACGATGGCCAGAAAAACGACAGATATACAGGGGCTGGACACCATAGTCAAGGGAACAAGTAGGAGGAGTGGCGAGATAAAACGTAGCTCTAATGGAAAAGGCATCGTATGAATGTCTTTCCTCATTTCGAAATGAGTCAAGGAATGTAAGAAGGGGTACACACAAGGAGGAGGAGGAGGATGAAGAAGAGGAATAAGAGAGACAAAGAATTAAAAAACTGCACATGTTCGCTGCAAATGGTAATGAAGGTAAAAGGTGGTGATGCCGGGAGCATTAATGAGACAGAAGGCCTTTGATTCCACCCTGTTAAATGTATTGATAGAGGATGAACCACTCCAGATGTTGGTCGTATAAAACCCCTGCAGATTTAGAACGTCTGTTCTCAAGAAGAATACTTACGGTAGCTCTACAACACTCCTAGGTTTTGAGAAGCAGACTTTGTAATGTTGATTATGTGGGGTTTCCAGGAGAGAGTGAAGGATATGGTTTTCATAAACTTTACGAGTTATTACAGGGGTGAATGGTGATGTTCTGAAGTTGAACAGAGGAAAGCAAATCATTATTAAAAAGGGCTATAGGGAGAAATTATGTTCGAGACATATTAAATGCAATAAGTTTATTGCTTCCCCACTCCAAGATGCTGCACAGGACCGAACTGGAAATATGATAAGTAAGAGAAAGAACGAGACTTAAAGCGCAGAATGGGAAGGAAAAGGAATTCCTGTATGTAAATTGGAATCTTGATATAAGACGACAGAGTTAGAAGTATAAGAGAGAGGATCATCTATTGAGAGAAGAAACGGAGTAGTGACAGGACAGAACCCTGACGAACGCACTTTTGACGGGTTAGAAGAGGGAAGTAGGGAAGCCAAAGGATGGGACTTTGTCAAATTCCCTAAGAGGGGAGGTACAGGACATAGGAAAGAAGACAACTACCAGTTAACCTACCAATGAGAAATCTATACCGGTGGAATTCCTGCAGTTTCAGGGCTGCGCTGATAATTGGAAGGAAATATTGGACTCCTACCGAGTCAAAAGTTCCTTGAAAGAAAGAACGCCCTCTCGGCAGGAGCCGATTTTGAAGCCTCGCTGAAGTGACTTCAATTTGCGTTGCAACCACAGACAGATGGTGTCTTGTAAAACACATATATCCTCTTGGTCAATCTTTCCTCACTCATTCTCTCCATGTGACCAAACCATTTCAATACACCCTCTTCTGCTCTCTCAACCACGCTCTGTTTATCATCACACATCTCTCTTACCCTTTCATTACTTACTTGATCAAACCACCTCACACCACATATTGTCTTCAAACATCTCATTTCCAGCACATCCACCCTCCTCCGCACAACTATATATATATATATGTATATATATATATATATATATATATATATATATATATATATATATATATATATATATATATATATATATTTTTTTTTTTTTTTTTTTCAAACTATTCGCCATTTCCCGCATTAGCGAGGTAGCGTTAAGAACAGAGGCCTGGGCCTTTGAGGGAATACCCTCACCTGGCCCAATTCTCTGTTCCTTCTTTTGGAAAATTAAAATCTGTCTGTGGTTATAACGAGTTATATATATATATATATATATATATATATATATATATATATATATATATATATATATATATATATATATATATATATCAGGTGTTTGCTTTGAAGAATGTATGTGAGAAATACTTAGAAAAGCAAATGGATTTGTATGTAGCATTTATGGATCTGGAGAAGGCATATGATAGAGTTAATAGAGATGCTCTGTGGAAGGTATTAAGAATATACGCTGTGGGAGGCAAGTTGTTAGAAGCAGTGAAAAGTTTTTATCGAGGATGTAAGGCATGTGTACGTATATGATTGGTTCTCAGTGAATGTAGGTTTGCGGCAGGGGTGTGTGATGTCTCCATGGTTGTTTAATTTGTTTATGGATGGGGTTGTTAGGGAGGTAAATGCAAGAGTTTTGGGAAGAGGGGCAAGTATGAAGTCTGTTGGGGATGAGAGAGCTTGGGAAGTGAGTCAGCTGTTGTTCGCTGATGATACAGCGCTGGTGACTGATTCATGCGAGAAACTGCAGAAGCTGATGACTGAGTTTGGTAAAGTGTGTGAAAGAAGAAAGTTAAGAGTAAATGTGAATAAGAGCAATGTAATTGGGTACATTAGGGTTGAGGGTCAAGTCAATTGGGAGGTAAGTTTGAATGGAGAAAAACTGGAGGAAGTAAAGTGTTTTAGATATCTGGGAGTGGATCTGGCAGCGGATGGAACCATGGAGGCGGAAGTAGATCATAGGGTGGGGGAGGGGGCGAAAATCCTGGGAGCCTTGAAGAATGTGTGGAAGTCGAGAACAGTATCTCGGAAAGCAACAATGGGTATGTTTGAAGGAATAGTGGTTCCAACAATGTTGTATGGTTGCGAGGCGTGGGCTATGGATAGAGTTGTGCGCAGGAGGATGGATGTGCTGGAAATGAGATGTTTGAGGACAATGTGTGGTGTGAGGTGGTTTGATCGAGTAAGTAACGTAAGGGTAAGAGAGATGTGTGGAAATAAAAAGAACGTGGTTGAGAGAGCAGAAGAGGGTGTTTTGAAATGGTTTGGGCACATGGAGAGAATGAGTGAGGAAAGATTGACCAAGAGGATATATGTGTCGGAGGTGGAGGGAACGAGGAGAAGTGGGAGACCAAATTGGAGGTGGAAAGATGGAGTGAAAAAGATTTTGTGTGATCGGGGCCGGAACATGCAGGAGGGTGGAAAGAGGGCAAGGAATAGAGTGAATTGGATCGATGTAGTATACCGGGGTTGACGTGCTGTCAGTGGATTGAATCAGGGCATGTGAAGCGTTTGGGTGAACCATGGAAAGCTGTGTAGGTATGTATATTTGCGTGTGTGGACGTATGTATATACATGTGTATGGGGGTGGGTTGGGCCATTTCTTTCGTCTGTTTCCTTGCGCTACCTCGCAAACGCGGGAGACAGCGACAAAGCAAAAAAAAAACAAAGCAAAAAAAAAAAAAAAAAAAAATATATATATATATATATATATATATATATATATATATATATATATATATATATATACATATATATATATATATATATATATATATATATATATATATATATATATATAGATATATATGTATGTATAAATAAAGAGAGAGAGACAACAAATGGGAACATCGTTGAAGGGGGCAAATGGAGAGGTAGGAACAAGTAGTAGTGAGGTGAGAGGGAGATGTAGTACAAAGTGAGAGGGTCAGGGAGATTGATTTGATAAACAGAGAAGATGTAGTGAAAGCTTTGCGGAAGATAAAAGCCGGCAAGGCGGCAAGTTTGGATGGTATTGCTGTGGAATTTACTATAAAAGGGGGCGACTGTGTTGTTGACTGGTTGATGAGGATATTCAATGTATGTATAGTTCATGGTGAAGTGCCTTAGGATTGGCGGAATGCATGTATAGTGCCATTGTACGAAGGCAAAGGGGATAAAAGTGAGTGTTCAAATTACAGAAGTATACATTTTTTTTAGTATTCCTGGGAAATTATATGGGAGGGTATTGATCGAGAGGGTCAAGGCATATACAGAACAGCAGATTGGGGAGGAGCAGTGTGGTCTCAGAAGTGGTAGAGGATGTGTGGACCAGGTGTTTGCTTTGAAGAATGTATGTGAGAAATACTTGGAAAAGCAGATGGATTTGTATGTAGCATTTATAGATCTGGAGTAGGCATATGATAGAGTTGATAAAGATGCTGTGGAAGGTATTAAGAGTATATGGTGTGGAAGGTAAGTTGCTAGATGCAATGAAAAGTTTTTATCGAGGATGTAAGGCATGTGTACGAGTAGGAGGAGAGGAGAGTGATTGGTTCCCAGTGAATGTCGGTTTGCGGCAGGGTTGTGTGATGTCTCCATGGCTGTTTAATTTCTTTACGGATGGGGTCGCTAGGGAGGTGAGTGCAAAAGTTTTGGAGAGAGGGGCAAGTATGCAGTCTGTTGTGGATGATAGAGCTTGGGAAAAGAGTCAGTTGTTGTTCGCTGATGATACAGCGCTGGTGGTTGATTCGGGTGAGAAACTGCAGAAGGCGCTGACTGAGTTTGGTGAAGCGTGTGAAAGAAGAAAGCTGAGAGTGAATGTAAATATTAGCAAGGTTATTAGGGTGAGTAGGGTTGAGGGACAAGCAAATTGGGAGGTAAGTTTGAATGGAGAAAACTTGGAGTAAGTGAAATGTTTTAGATAATGAGGATTTAAAGGAAACCTATTTTTGAGAAAATGCCAGAAATTGCAGGTTGTTTCAGCTCAAAAAATGTCTGTTTCGGAATTGAAGCTTAACATATTCAAACACTTCTAAATGATACCTTTTAAACGTATTCTAAGGCGACACGGAACCTGGAACATTTTCAGTTAGATTCATACCATAAGATACCTAACCTTGATCTTTAGCACGAGCACTGTATGGAGGTGTTTTAAGACAAATCCAAAAGTACTGAAATGCATAAGAAGCAAAATGTACTTTAGGAAGTTCTCTGATTATGCCATTTGCGAGTAATCAGTCAAGCTTCATTTATTAACCAATGAGGGAAAAAAATCCTTTATATTTATATATATAATTTTTTTTAGCAATATTCATCAGATCAATCAACTATTTTACCTAAGTCAGAAAATCCAAATATAAATCATTTTATCCATTACCAAGTCTAATAACTGCATAAAAGCTAATTGGAAAGAGAAAATTGAAATATCATTGGCCTCGTGTATACACTGGATATAATTAGGTTGGGAATTAACTTCTATTGGTTTCCGGCAACATTTATTTTTTTCCCGGAGATATAAATTTCGTACTTGTATTTGGCAGATTTTAGGGGATGGGGGGAATATAAATCTTTATTTTTGTCAATTACTGTCGTCGAAATTCGTTTTGAAAAAGATTAGTGTTTAAGTTTCAATATATTTCTTCAAGTGAAAATGAGACGAAAAAAATTCACAATCTTTGAAATCTAGACACACACACACACACAGCCTAGAAAGAAGATAAAGACACATGATAATCTATTCATGACAACCGACTGCAGGGATAAAAGAAAACGTATTGCACTTTATAGCCTCTCAACGAGGAAGAAACAAGAGTTGATAGATCTGCAAGATCGCCATGGATGATAACGAAAAGATATATGCAAGTCCATTAACGAAAGCCAGTAAGGTAATCCAAGGATATGCAGATCTTGATGTATGGTTGAAGTCAGTCTCTGTTGGTCCTAGAGTAGATTGTTATTTGATGAGAGTTGTGGCAGAGAGGCCCAGTGTTAATCGTCAAGCAAGGCGCGCAGCGATGGAGTGGCTACGCTCTAGTCCCGTCATTTTGGTCAACATTTCGTCGCAGGTACATAAGCATCTCTCTCTCTCTCTCTCTCTCTCTCTCTCTCTCTCTCTCTCTCTCTCTCTCTCTCTCTCTCTCTCTCTCTCTCTCCTCATTGGTCCATTCGTCTATCGGCCTCTTTCCTAACTGGTCCATCCCTCTACCAATCTCTGTATTTCTTCATCTATCTGCATATGAGTCTAACCTCTCTCTCTCTCTCTCTCTCTCTCTCTCTCTCTCTCTCTCTCTCTCTCTCTCTCTCTCTCTCTCTCTCTCCCTGTCGCTCATCCTCTCCTCCACCACTAGACTCTACTCTATTAGCATATTTATATGTCATCGAATACCTAATCCCTCATGAGAATCATCTCGACCCTCCATCCATTGCACACACACACACACACACACACACACACACACATGCCCATCCACTTTCCACCCACAAAGAGAGACGGTCTTCTTCAACTTCAAAGAGGAGACAGACGGTGGTGTTTGCCAGCCAGGCAGGCATCCCAACCCTGGAGAGCAGCAGCAAGGATGGCTTGTACAACTGTAGCCTCACCTCGCCTCCAGATCCACCCGAAGACCTTTGATCTATCCCTCTGTGACATTTTGACATTCATGGAAACTGCGTCTTAAGAGCTGCCATCCTATTTCCATGTAGGCAAAGGCTGTAGTGGAGCCGATGGTAATATGCTATTCCAGGGAGATGGAACAGGACAGGGAATGGAACTATCGGTGATACTCTGTTCTACGGTGATGGAAGGGAGAGGAGGGGCTGGAACCATCGATGATACTCTGTTCCAAGGTGAATGAAGAGAGCAGGGACTGGAACAGTGGGTAATGTTCTGTTTTCCAGTTATGGAAGAGAGCAGGGACTGGAACAGTGGGTAATACAGAGTTCTCCGGTTATGGAAGAATGCTGGGAGAGTAAAGGGGAAATGATTGCCAAGAGACTTGAAACTTTTCTCCCATCTGGAAATGTGCTCGGCGAAAGGACAGAGCGCTTTCCATATTTTCTCTCACTCACTCACCCTTCAGCAGGGACTTTGATCGGATGTCTTGATTCCTGCCCGATTCATGGACTATTTTCTCTGGACGCTATTTGCTGGTCGTTATTTGATGAACGTTATGTAATGGACGTTAATTGCTGGACGTTATTTGTTGGACATTATTTTCTGGGTGTTATTTACTGGACACAGTTTAATGAACGTTATTTACTGGACAGTATTTGATGGAAGCTATTTTCTGGGCGTTACTTACAGAACGGTATTTGCTGAAAGTATTCTGCTGGACATTATTGGTAGGTCGTTATTTGCTGGACGTATTTTTTATTATTTACTAGATATTTAATGACATTATTTGCTGGACGTTGTTTAATAGACATTGTTTGATGTTATTTACATGACGTTATTTGCCTGACGTATTTTGTAAACGTTGTTCACTGGAAGTAAATGTTATTGGCCAGACTTCTTTTTTTTTTTTTTTTTTTTTTTTGCTAGAACTCATTAATGCCAAAAGCATTGGAAACGATATGGATCAATACATTTCCATCTACGTACGTTATTTACGGGCTAGGTCGTTTATATGTATATCAGTAAATGAATATAATCTTTTCACTGTTTAGCGTAAACATTTTCATTAACTTTACGTTAGGCAATTAAACGACGTGCGTTTACCTGTTTAGAATTGGTTATGACTCCAGTCTATACCCTGTTTCATCAGGTCTTGGTCAGAATCCATCCAGTACTGCCTCCCTACATTCCATCTACGGGAGCAGCTATGACGATAACCCACCCAATATGTTCACCTTGAACCTCACGAACACCTCTCTCTCTCTCTCTCTCTCTCTCTCTCTCTCTCTCTCTCCCGATGCCTATCTAGCTCGCACATTACCCGGGTAAATCCGTTCACCCGAGCGCCTGCCAAGCGCCGCTTCAGGCACAACCTTGAGGGTCGACCCCGAGGACCTGAAGGTTATATGACCCTTTAAGCACGAGGGTACGACCCCTTAGGTGCGACAGAACGACCCTTGAGGACATGATGACATGACAGAGAGAGAGAGAGAGAGAGACAGACAGACAGACAGACAGAAACACATTTCTTCCCTGATGCACATAATAATCACAGCAAACATTCCCTTCGTTAGCATCGTAACAGTTCGTTAAATCTCATCGTTCATCACAACACTAAGTTCGTTATGCCCTCGCTTGTCCGATGTTGACATACAGTGTTACGCCACACCACACGTCTGCCATCTCCACCCCTACCCCCAACCCCCAATCACCCAGAGCCAGCCGTCCGTACACATGTTCCGTAATCAAGTACGTACGTACCGAATCACATTAAGCACATGTCTCGTGTCAGGTGGAAATGTAATCTGTTTCACATATGTCAATGATTTACCCATCCTCAATTTATGGTCCAAGATTGAGCATCAGGCACATCATATACGTTGTTTGTGACGTCATTCGGTCAGAGATCTACCGTACTGCTGTACCAGGATGTATAACAAAACTTCTCTGATAACAGCCCAGTATATGGTGTTGATGTCGGCTGAGTCTTCAACATATAAACTGAAAATTGTTGTCACAAAAATGCCCATTGGATACATTTGCAGTACCAGTTGTAAACTTGAGTTCAGTACGTGTTTATATACGTACTTGCGTGAAGATAGACGGACACTAGGGCTGGGGAGATATGAGGGGTGATGGTAGACAGGCAGGGTAGAATGGAATGTAGTAGAGAGTGGGGGTAACGTCCGTACATTTCTACTGTGCTGTCGAAAAGGAAGTGGTAAGAATATTTCCCACATTTATTATGTCATTTAGAGAAAGTGTGGGGCATTTAGAGCGTGGTTGAGAGAGCAGAAGAGGGTGTTTTGAAATGGTTTGGGCACATGGAGAGAATGAGTGAGGAAAGATTGACCAAGAGGATATATGTGTCGGAGGTGTAGGGAACGAGAAGTGGAAGACCAAATTGGAGGTGGAAAGATGGAGTGAAAAAGATTTTGTGTGATCGGGGCCTGAACATGCAGGAGGGTGAAAGGCGGGCAAGGAATAGAGTGAATTGGATCGATGTGGTATACCGGGGTTGACGTGCTGTCAGTGGATTGAATCAGGGCATGTGAAGCGTCTGTGGTAAACCATGGAAAGTTGTGTGGGGCCTGGATGTGGAAAGGGAGCTGTGGTTTCGGGCATTATTGCATGACAGCTAGAGACTGAGTGTGAACGACTAGGGCCTTTGTTGTCTTTTCCTAGTGCTACCTCGCACACATGAGGGGAGAGGGGGATGGTATTCCATGTGTGGCGAGGTGGCGATGGGAATGAATAAAGGCAGACAGTGTGAATTGTGTGCATGGGTATATATGTATGTGTCTGTGTGTGTATATATATGTGTACATTGAGATGTATAGGTATGTATATTTGCGTGTGTGGACGTGTATGTATATACATTGTGTATGGGGGTGGGTTCGGCCATTTCTTTCGTCTGTTTCCTTGCGCTACCTCGCAAACGCGGGAGACAGCGACAAAGCAAAATAAATGAATAAGTATATATATACTGTTAATTCCATAGTTAGGGCAACTAACGATACTCATATTTTTAAAATAGAGAATTAGTCTTTTTGATGCTCAGGAAATTCTCGAGTCTTCCGTCTATGTCTCATGAAAAATGGACTCCTCCTCCCTCAATAACCAGGCGGCTCACTGCGTGATGAATTATCATCGCCTAAACACTTTCAATATTACCCCACAATATATCCCTGTGACCCATCGGAACCGACCGAAACGTTAAGATATTTTCCCATAGTTTCATTCACATGTGTGTGTACATGTGATCTCTCTCACCTATTGCTAAAGATGATGCATTCCTTGTTATCTCAGACTCGTTATCATCTGTGAACGATGTATTACTGTAATCTTCGCTATCATTTCTGATCATCTGCTGGCCCCTGGACCAGCCGGGTCATCAGCTGACACTGGAATTACATATTAAGTTCCTGGAGCAGGGCCAGGGGACACTCAGTCTTCTGTTACTGGAATACATGCAACGCTGTCTCCACCAACAGAGGCAGAAATATGCAATATATTTGTATTGTGATAATAATGACAATAATGAATATAGTAATAACAATAATGATAACGAAAATGATGAAATCGATGATAATAATAATAGTAATAGTAATAATGATAGTAATAACAATAATGATAATAGTAATAATAAATGATAATAATGATAATGATAATAATAATAATGATAATGATAGTAATAATGATAGTGCTAAAGATAATGATTATTATTATTGATTATTATTATTATTGAGACTGATAGAAAAAAATATTAAGCCATATAACTTTCTCAACGTGGGCTGAATATTCTCTCCAAAATACTGACAACCATACATGCTACGTGGCCTCTCAAGATCATCCTGGGATGAAGGGAAACTTACACTCTCGAACATAGCAAAGACCAGCAACTCTGATGTTATGAAAAGGAACATTGACATGTGCCTACCAGTGTGTGTGTATGTGTGTGTGTTAAGTCTCGTTTTCTATTCCACCGAAGTAGTCAGCCCATACATTATGTCTGGAGTGTCATACATAGAGTGTCTGTTTCTTTTCGGTCATCAAATACCAAGTCATAATCCTTGATGTCTTCAAACAGCCATATTCCCCTCGACATTTCTTAACTAGTGTAACTATGTCCCTTATCTGTCATATGCCCATAATGATCCTCTCTCAACATAATTCAAATGAGAAATGACATTTATTGAGGGATATTTACATTATATGAAGCGATGAACGAAAAGTGTATTTGGGTAATTTTTCCTTAACTCAAATATCTCATCTTTATTCACCCAGTATAAAATGTTTATTTCCAAAGGATTTTTTTCTTATATACACACACACACACACACACACACACACACACACACACACACACACACACACACACACACAACGTTCAGCAAGTTGGTCAAAATGTGTGGTAATGTTACCTGGTTATGTGGAAGCAAACATTCAGCTTTGAGTGAGCCAGTGTTCTGATTGGCTGATGTTGTGTTGCATACTCAGTGTTGCTTATGAAGTGTCAAAATTGTGGGTGTCGTCTGCATTGGAGAGAACTTTGATTTTATGGTCTCCAAGGTGTGATGGGAGGTCACGTAGGAGGAGACTGAAGAAGGCTAGAGAAAGAACTGCTCCTTGGGTGACTCCATTGTAGATTTTGTGTTTTTTTTGTCATTTTTGAAGAGGTACTATCAAGTATTTCTTATAAGGATATGTCTGGGTAGCAAGGCGAATATTATATATATATATATATATATATATATATATATTCCTAACCAAAATTAACTTCCTCTTGCGTTGTACAAATTGCCAGAAATTCCGTGTACAATATATCTTTTCAGGTTTTCATGTGTTCATTGTGTTGAAGCATAAGATTAAAACTGAGTCAAAAATGTTTCCAGCGTATGCATAACATTCTCACAATTATATATTCTTTTCCCTGCTATAATATCATTGTGAAGTGGTTAGGTAAAACTCTTGTGCCCAAATCCCATTAAACCCAGGTTTTCACCCTGTTATTTACAATGGTATTGTACGTTAAGCATATTATATCTATGTTCTCCATTGAAGGTGGCCAGCCTTACTTTGAAAAAACATGTGGAGTTGGGATATTACCCATTTTCTATTTTTGTTGATCACTGTTTATCAAAGCAAATGAAGTTGATCAAAAAATAAGAAAGTTCCTTCGGCAATCGTTATGTTAAAGATAGATAGATTTCCTCTGTACTCTTTAGTTTGAGTAATCTTGTTAAGTATGACTCTGCTGAAGACTTGGAGTATGACCTCCACTCCCTCATCCTTTAAAAGAGCAACGACCCTTCTGTCTCCTACTAAAAGAAATCCTTCCGTCCACCTACGTCAGTGACTCTATGAAGTGTTTATGACGACTGTGTCTTGCTTCCTTAACAACTTCCTTCTACTGTAAGATCTTCTCCAGTCTTATCACAGATAGGAGACTCTTTCTACTCGAAGATCTTCCCCAGTCTTATCTCTGATAGGAACTACTACTGCTGTGAGATCTTCCCCAACCTTACCACCGATGGGA
Source organism: Panulirus ornatus (assembly GCF_036320965.1). Taxonomy (NCBI): domain Eukaryota; kingdom Metazoa; phylum Arthropoda; class Malacostraca; order Decapoda; family Palinuridae; genus Panulirus; species Panulirus ornatus. The sequence goes on along the minus strand of NC_092243.1, from coordinate 76,286,385 downwards.
AACTCATACTGTAAGGTCTTCCCTAGTCTTATCTGATAGGAGACTCCTGTTGCATGGTCTTCCCCGGTCTTATCACTGATAAGAGACTCCTACTGTAAGGTCTTCCCCAATCTTATCTGATAGGAGACTCCTTCTATAGTAAATCATTCCTAATCTTATCACTAAAAGCAGAATCTTTTTTTCCCCTAATCTTATCACTGCCAATAAAGTAGTTCTGCTGGTTCATAGCATTAAGAAGAAAGTATTTCCGCCGACCATCACGAAACTTCATTGTACCTGTACTTTCTTGGTGACTTTAACTACATCTACCACCTGACTGGCTTCTTTTCACTCCACATATTGAATAAATGAAGGATCTCTATCGGCCCCTTATGAACTCTTAGCTGGTACGTTTCTCCTCCTTCACTATACAGTACATTTCTTTTGACATTTGGTATCGAGATGACAATATGTAAACTATTCAACGTTTTAGCCTTAACCATAGAAAAAGGATATTCCATAAGTTAATAGAGACATATCCAACTCCTTCCAGCGTTACCTGGACTTTTCCAGAACTCGAACAGTTAATTCTCTCTCTCTCTCTCTCTCTCTCTCTCTCTCTCTCTCTCTCTCTCTCTCTCTCTCTCTCTCTCTCTCTACTGGTTTTTTCCCTATTTCTATAGTAATATTTCCACTTTCGCTCTATCTTGTTAGATTTCAGGTAGGTTTACTTGACCAAGGTATGGTTTTTCTTCCATTCTTTTTCCTGCAACTGTTGCTGCTGGAGGGAGTGGTGGATAAGGAGAGAACCTTCTTTCTCTTCCAACTCTGCCTCATCTACTTAGTACACGAACAAATAACAGGCCCTCTGTTGTCTGTCTTTTCCACGTAACTTCATGTACTCCCACTCCTTCAGAATAACATAGCCCTTCCTCCTCCTTCTCCTTCTCTCCTCCACCTTCTCTCCTCCTCCTCTTCCTCCTCCTCCCCTCCAACATTCTGGTGTACCTCAGGCACTTACCCACTTAAAACAAATTTCTGTTTTCCTTACCCTGCACAACCACCTCCCCATTGTCACAAAGACCCGTCCCCGAGTCCACCAGACTAACGCAGATCGTGTCTGTTCCTCCATGCAGCGCTGACGAAGGCTTCTCCAGCACCTATCCGACAAACGTAGTGGTGGCCAACACGGGGCTCTGCACCTACATCCCTCCTGGGATCTTCCTCTCCACCTGTCGCATCGACATCACCTGGTACCCCTTCGACGACCAGAAGTGTAACATGAAGTTCGGCTCCTGGACCTACGACTCTGCCAAGGTCTGTGTCTCTATCTTGATCTTATCGTTATCTTAGGTTTGACTCTCGACACATGGACGTCACATCTCCCTCAGCGCAGGATAAGAAAGGTAAGACAGGTCTTCAAACCCTCACGGGTATCCATTTTAACAAACCCCTAAGGCAAAAACCACAAATAGTATCATATTCCTCAAATAAGTCGAAATGAATAATAGTGGAGAATAAAGTTCACCAGATAAATGGGTTAAAAATGCCATAATGCTTCCTAGAATACTTGGAATAAAGCGCAATAAAAAGATATATATAATTAAGTGAAATTCATAGAAATCCTGGCACTTCAAAGGCTTGGCATTGGACTGGAATTGGAAGAATTTGGGACACATTATAAAAGATATAGATGGTAAACTACAGATAGAAAATTCACAAAGTGAATGCGATGAAAATCTCTCTCTTATTTGCTCACTGTTGTTCCCTTCCTCTTAATCTTTCCTCTATCTGTGCATTTGTTCATATTACTCACTGCATCACTACTCATGTACCCCTACTTGGTTCATCACTAGTCCTCTGCCCCTACCTAATTCATCACCGTTCTTCTCCACCTTACTCACTCCATCACTACTCCTCTACACCTTGCTCATCACTGTTACTCCACACCTCACTCACTTTATCACTGCCTCTCTACCCCCTCCTCACCCCATTACTGCTCCTTTACCCATTACTCACTCCATCACTGCTGCTCTACCCTCTGCTCACCCCATCACTGCCACTCTACCACCTACTCACCACATCACAACTGCCCTTTACCTTACTCATTTTTCTATTACTCCTCTACTTTTCCTACTCATTCCTGTAACTCTGATGAATTTGTTCTCTTCTCTCCCGGTTCCACTTCGAACGGGAGAACAAAGCTACAGGCTTTCCTTTTCCTACCCACTTCTCATTATCGCCACTCGACGTCTTCCACACCCTCCCCTGTCGTTTCTCCTTTAGTCGATTCGCTCAGTATTCTGGTAATGTTCCTTTATTCCTGAATTCACTTTTGTTATTACTTTGAACCTTTCTATATAAACTCTTCTCGTGTTTCATCTATTTCCTCTATTGTATATTTACCATCTCTTTCCTCTGTTGTGCTGAATCACCTTATCTCCACCTATCTCTTTCTACTTAACATAACCACTAACATTTCTCTCTAGTTCTCTCTTTTTTTTTTTTTTTTTTACGTTGGAGGTTTCAGTCACGGAAAAATATCCACAGCAAGGCCAGGCCGTAAATGAAATATATAGAGCTTAGTTAAAGGGAAAAAGAAAAAAAAATATTTACGAATTTTGGGGTAAGTTAAAAACCTATCTTTTGTTAATGAGCCAAATCATAGTTATTGGGAAAGACATTAGAAGGTAGAGATACCTAGAGCTTCGAGGTGTAGGGAAAGAAACAGTTATCAAAACGACCCACCCTTGAATTGCCAACTGTCACACAGTAATCATGTGACGTAGCAGCTTGCAGAGTATTGCGTGGTCTAGTTAGTGGTTGGGGGCACACAAGCAGTCAGCTCTTGGGAACAAAAACCAAAGTGATACCAACAGAAGAGGAAAAGTGAACCAACATAGCGAAGTAAGACAAGGGGGGTCAAGTTTTGAAGTTCGCCTGGGAGAGTTTGTAAGCCGGCTACTTCCGACTCAAATCCGTCAAGCAAGCATACTGAGCTGGAACCATTCCAGATGTGGGAACAGTATCCCATACTAGGACGAATCAGTCCCTTGTGTAAACGGACCAACTGTTCAGAAGGGAAAAAATCGACATATAAACTGGACTCTCAGATTTTTCGAGGCAGACTTAGCTATTTCCATAATGTGGGGTTTCCAAGGTAGAGTGATTGTTACAGTAATAAGAATGTTCATTGAGCCAAGTTGTGGAATCACAGTACCGTCAAAGGAGAAAGAAAATTTGTGAAGGATTTTCGAGAGAGAGACTGGCAGAGAATATCACTACTCGTTTGCTTTTACTCACTCATTCATCATCATTCACTGCTCATCCTTTATCAACACTCTCCTGTTCCTCATCGTCTTTCCATCACTCTCATTCACGTGCGCCTCGTCAGATGAAGCCATCTGTATCTACCCTGTCATAAACTCATCATAACGAGAGAAATGCATTTGCTTCCCTCGCTTCATGGCCGGAGTAACATTGAAAAAAAGCCCCAGGAATAAAAATGAACTGAAGCTCCAGGCCAGACCGACATCTGACTCGCAAGGAAAAAAAGATTAATTCTATGAATCATAATGAGGAACTCTGCCTCGAATTCGGTCATAAATGTGGTAGAATTATTAGTCACATGTGTATCTCCTCGTATGTGGGTCGTCATGTTATCTTCTCCCTTACCGTGTTCCCCCCGAAGTCTCTAGCGACCCCCTCGTTTTCTAAGGTTGTCTCCAGATAAGTGTCTGACGAGGTAGAGGCGAAGGTAGAGTCCCATATCATCATCTGCCTGCCTCGGACATCACCCATCCCTACAACGCAACAAACACCGTTTTAACTCATCCTAAGACCCATTATGCCCACGATGCAGCTACCATAAAGTCACCGAACACTTACCACTCAGCTGCCCTGCACTCTGTACACATAGACGCACACACAACACAACACGTTATGACCTGTGGTCCCGACCGGTGGACGTGGCCAGCTTCCTCAGAGCTGCAGGAACCTCATAACAATATAAAAGATTCCTGGGACAAGGAGGTAAGATATATATATATATATATATATATATATATATATATATATATATATAGAGAGAGAGAGAGAGAGAGAGAGAGAGAGAGAGAGAGAGAGAGAGAGAGAGAGAGAGAGTGACGTGTCATTATGACCTGGCTTGTCAGTTTTGCTTAATCAAGTCAACGTTGACCTGAGGTTTTTCCTGGATATATTACTCCTTGCCTCACCTCTCTGTCAGTTTGCTGGAAGATGTGATAAACGACAGGTCTTACAGCTACGCTTTCATTTCTCTTGCGTTTCCTGAAACTCGAAAGTCTATCTGAAGTGAGCGTTTAAACGTCCTTATCATTTATTCAAGATAACTTTTTCTCCCAGAACTTCATTGTCTACTTCCTGGAAAATGTTGGACTTGAATTTTGTCGACAGTTTTAAATTCAAACATCTTTTTTTAGTAAAATGTAAAAAATAAAATGCAAATTTCCTGTCACAAAGCGCTTTACTATTTTTTCTTTAAATGTCTATTGACGAGCCTCAAGGGCGACCATGAGTGTCAGGTACTTTTGTTTTTCGGCTTCCCCCCCCCCAAAAAAAAAAAAAAACAATGCGCACCTCCGAGTCACTTACTATGTAGAGCGAGACCTTCAATTAGATAAGTCAGATTACCTGTGTTTTATAACAAGCTTCTCTTCATAACTGGGTGGTAACCATATACAAGTGACGCAAAGTATATGAAGAAAAACGGCATTTGATATTGCTTAATAGATGGAAAGGATATAGCTTTTAAGTGACCATAATTCTACCCGATTTCTGGAGGACAGAGAGCGAACTGGAAACCATGGATGATATAGTCCTGGATTTCCTCAAACAGGAAACCAAGATGATTTAGTAATATAAGAGGAATATACAGCCATAGCTTATTCCTCCAGACGGCGTAGCGAGTTCGTCCAGGAGGTAAACGCGTGTTAGGGGAGGTAATGCTGCTGGAACGTCCGAGGGAAGGCTGGAAACATTCCCATTTTCGCCTCTCTCTTTCTCTCCTCCAGGACGGCGCACTGGAACACGCTAGAAGAATGGATATGGGACTCTATAAGTCTACGAGAACTGAAAGCAAGAGGCGGTAGTCAAGTCATCGACAGCGAATTCTTCAGAAGATAATCTGTTCTCTGTAGAAGACGATGTCGGCGAAATCAGTCAATAAGACAAACGTCCTTGATCAATGCTTTCAGTTTCTGTGTTTACCTTTTTTTACCCCTTTGCCCGCCCGTGTGGTTATGATGCGACTACAGCCACAGAGAAGGGCAGGTGAGACACACAACTCCCAGCTACAGTAAAGGACTCAAATGAGAACGATGCTCGCAGAAATGATCATTTTCTTCTCTTGTTGAACCAGAGAACGTCCTCGGCGCAGCACAAGTGTACTTGAGGGTGTACAGAATAGAGTGCATCCTCGCTTGACGTTGTGGGGAATAGATTACACCCACGCTTGATGTTGTAGAGAACAGATGATACACTGTTGAGGACGTAGAGAACAGAGCACACACTCACTTGAGGCTGTGTAGAACAAAGTCCACTCTCGCTTGAGGTTGTAACAGTTGAAGGAGAGGCGACCCAACTTCTGACATAGCAACACAACCTTTGGCATGGCAACACAACCTTTGGCATGGCAACACAACCTTTGGCATGGCAACACAACTTTTGGCATGGCAGTACAACCTTTGGCATGGCAACACAGCCTTTGGCATGGTAATACAACCTTCGACATAGCGAAACAACTTCTGATTTAGCAACACAACCCCTGACATGGAAACGCAGCCACTGACATGGCAACACAACCTTTGACAAGGCAGTAGAACCTCTAACATAGGAACACAACTTCTTACATGGCAACACAACCTCTGTCATAATCTCTGACATGATGTTACAAGGGAAGGTTTGAGTATGTGCAGACTCGTCAGCACAACGTCTCCCAGACGTTAACACACAGATGAAACAACGGTGCCAACACGGTTATATCTTCTCAGGGACAATGTGGCTACCACACCAAGTCACGCCACACCACACACCACCACACCACACCACACCACCCATACAGAACCACACTGTTGTTTTTTCCTTGATAAAGAAGACGTTACACCGAAAGGCAACAGGTAACAGTGTGTGTGTGTGTGTGTGTGTGTGTGTGTGTGTGTGTGTGTGTGTGTGTGTGTGTGTGTGTGTGCGCGCGCGCGCGCGCGCGCGCGCGCGCGCGTCTGGCACTGGGACTTAGCCATGTGATAAACATAACATTTCGACGCTCTCATTGACATTTGACACCAGAGTCTCGGCCGGCCGTCACACCCTCACTGCTTGAGAACAAAACCAATGAGGAAGGAAAGGTCTTCCTCATTACACAAAGAGGACTTCCCGTCCTATAGGGAGGATGAACACCACCTCATAACCCTCCCATGACCTCCCTATGGCAACCATGACTCCGTCACGGCGTCACAAGCCAGAGTAACGACAGGGCGTAACGCTGTGCAGATTGTTACAACAACAGACGTAACATGAACCAAGAACTTACTCGTCAGACTCTTTAACTGATGAAACATTAAACACTTGACATTTACCAGAGATCAATGCCGACCCTGTGTGTGTCTGTGTGTCTCAGGTGAACAATCCTTCCCAGATAATATGCTAAATTCTAATCTATGACATTTCTCTATGAAGAGAATTTCTCAGAATTTCACGAATTGGTAGAATTAAAGTCGTTTGGAGAATGACACGGTTTCCTGATGGTGACACAGCCTTGTTCTGAACCGTATTCTTCTGTAACTCATAATGAAACCTAGCGCTGTAATAGTTACAGAAAAGTGAGGTTCAGAACAGAGCTGTATTATTCAAAAAGCAAGATCATCTTTACCCTACACAATATACAGTACACACTTCTTACCAGACACAAGATTCAGTACACACTTCTTGCCCGACACAAAATACAGTACATAGTACACAGTTCTAATTAGCTGTAGACTAAAATCGTAGTTTACCATCACTAAACTCTCCAACTAGCCCAGCTAGCATCAGTCCTTCCCCTCCGTCAGAGGAAATTATGAGTTTCCTCGTCTCATCCGGATTGATTTCCCATGTCTTCCTCTCTGAGCCCCATCATCGCCCGCCCTCGTCAACTCCTCAACGCTCAGGCAAGAAACTTTTTCCTCCCATTAACACCGGCTCACCTGGACTGCTGTTTTTCTCACATATCTTTAGAAAAAAGAAAAAAAAAAGCGAACTTTGCCAAACCAATTCCTTCAGAAGTCGTGAAGCTGTGAAGCTGTGAAGCAGTGAATCTGTGAAGCCGTGAAGCAGTGAATCTATGAGGTCGTGAAACAAGGAAACCAACTGGCCCGAGTAAGGAAGAATATTTACACATACCTAACCCAACAGGTATCCCTCCCACCTGTCTCTAATGGCTGAGGGACCACGTCTCCTGTTGTCATATCCCTCTCTTGAACCACGTCTCCTCTTGCAACATCCTTCTGTTGAACCAAATCTCCTGTTGTAACATCCCTCTACTAAGCCAGCTATCACATTGTTACATCCTTCTGTTGAGCTATGTCTCATGTAGTGACAATCGATCTGTTGAGTCACAGCTGTTTTGACATCCTATCTGTTGAACCGCATCTCCTGTTGTAACATCCCATCTATTGAGACATCTGTTGTGACATCCTTCTTTTTTTTTTTTGAACCACATATCCCGTTGTGACATGCTTCTGTTGAATTACATTTGTTGTGACATGCCTTCCGTTGACCACATCTCCTGTTGTAACATCCCATCTGTTAAACCACATCCCCTGTTATATCCTATCTGTTGAATCACATATGTTGCGACATCCCTCTGTTGAATCATATCTGTTGTGACATCCTCCTGTTGAATCACATCACATGCGATGACGTCTCATGTGCTGAACAGCATTTCCCGTTGCGACATCCCCCTGTTGTGGGAGACGACCTGGCTCGGGGTCTGTTACCATGGTGACATCCTGGAGATAAGCTGATTACAGTGATTTTGCTACACGTTGCTGAGTCTCACTGCAAGACCTTGCCCTCCCGTCCCCAGCCCCGTGTGTGTACACGGGCCTTCCCACACGGGCCTCCCCTGACGGGTCTCTTGTGAGCCACACACGTGCCATGATGACCTGACAGGTCTGTTGTAACCCCCTGGTACCACGCCCTTCCTTCGCCTGTGACTTGACGTGTAGTAGCTTTCAATACAAGCCACATGACCCGAACAGTTCATGATGATATGAGTGACCTCTGGTCGGCACACCTGTTAGGTGTTTACTGAGGCAGATGTATAATCAGCTGTTCACCGAGGCAGATGTACCAACAGCTGTTCACTGAGGCAGATGTACCAACAGCTGTTTACTGAGGCAGATGTACCAACAGCTGTTCACTGAGGCAGATGTACCAACAGCTGTTCACTGAGGCAGATGTACCAACAGCTGTTTACTGAGGCAGATGTACCAACAGCTGTTCACTGAGGCAGATGTACCAACAGCTGTTCACTGAGGCAGATGTACCAACAGCTGTTTACTGAGGCAGATGTACCAACAGCTGTTCACTGAGGCAGATGTACCAACAGCTGTTCACTGAGGCAGATGTACCAACAGCTGTTCACTGAGGCAGATGTACCGACAGCTGTTCACTGAGGCAGATGTACCAGCGACTGAGAACCTGGTGCGTCAATGAGGGAGCTTTTGTCATTCATGCGCTTAAATTATGCTGCTGAAATTCAGGCTGGAAAATTATATGAGGTCATAATGCAGAGGTCATAATGCAGAGGTCATAATGCTTCCGGCATGACGACTTAAAGCGTGCACACACACACACACACACACACACACACACACACACACACACACACACACCGCAAACAGAAGGAACAAAGGACGCCACACACACACACACACACACACACACACACACACCGCAAACAGGAGGAACAAGGACGCATGTCAGTGGGGTCATTTCCAAATGGGTCGAGGTAACCAGCGGAGTGCCATAGGGTTCTAGTTTTGGTATCTATGATCTACATTAATGACGTGCCTGACGGTGTGTCGTCCTACCTGAATATGTTTGCAGATGATGCAAAGGTCATGAGGGAAGAGGGGAAGATTGCATCAACGTACAAAGGGACCTAAACAAACTTCAAAGTTGGTCTGAAACTTGGTTGATGAAATTCATTCATAGCAAATGTAAATTAATGAGAACAGGACAAAGTGAAAGACGGCCTCGGTATGATTATTATCCAGCAGGGAATAAACTTCAGGATTTTGTGTATTCGAGAGGATGCGAGAGTCGAAATCGTCCCTGATCTGTAGCCAGAATCTCGCATGAGGGAGAGAAACTGTCTCCTGGCAAATGTCAGAATAGCTTCTCAGTATATGGACAAAGAAATATTCAATGAACTATCAATGCCATCTTCAAGGCCAAAATTAGAATGTTTCTCAAATTTGTGTCTGTATCTAATGTAACATAGAGAAATAATAGAGAAGGTCTGGAGGAAGGCAACCAAGATTGTATCAGAGTCAAGAGAGCTAAGGAACAGGCGAAGGCTAGCTTTGCCCTCCATGGAAGGGAGGAGAAAGAGAGATGACCTGATTACAGCTTTTGACATTTTTAGAAGAATATTATGACGTGGACAGCGAAAAGTGCTTCGATACATGTTGGGATAAAGCAAGAAGAGGACATAACATAAAATTAAGCAAGAAACTTGTTAGAAAAACGATGCAGATAAGTGCTTTTATTATATGACAGTAGTGCATGAACGGAATGGAATGACTGAGGACATGGCTAATGTAGACAGCATAGTACATGAATTCAAGAAGTTGTATGGTACAAAATTTTCAAGAGATGGACACACGAGTGTAAAATTCCTTCCATGTGTAGTACTGATAGCTATGTACACACACACACACACACACACACACACACACACACACACACACACACACACACGTAACCACTCTCACTCAACCAAACACCCTCCTCTCTCCCACACCTCTGTGTGTAACACATGGTGAGAGTGGTGGTGAGAGTGATTCAGTAAGGTTATAGTGATGAGCGTGGTAGTGGGTGTTTTAATAAGGATGTGATGGTGAGTGTGCTTTAGTGAGGGTGTGATGGTGAGTGTGGTAGTGAAAGTGTGGTAGTGAGGGTGCGGTGGTGAGTATGGTGGTGAGCGTGGTGTTGAGTGTGGTAGTGAGAGTGTGGTGTCGAGTGTGGTAGTGAGGGGTGTAATGGCGAGTGTGATGGTGTAAGTTTAATAACGAGACCATGAGACTGTTGTGGTTCGAGTGCCATCTGTGTGAGTATGTGAGTGTGGTGATGAGCGTGTGGCGATGTGTGTGGTGGTGGAGCCTACCATCAGGTTGATATGGCTTTCCGACCCAGTCACTCGCCTCAGGCTTGTTAATAAAACATAGCTGGGAGAGGGGAAGGGAGAGGCTGGGAGAGGGGAAGGGAGAGGCTGGGAGAGTAGGAGGGGTTAAGGGAGGGGTTGTAATGGGAGAGGGGAAGTAGGGATAGCAGATGGGAGAGGGAGGGGTAAGCCTGTTAACTAATTTGCATACATACGCAAAAACAGTCAAAAAAATTTCGAAAGGCTGATGACTCCGACTGACATATGTATATATATATATATATATATATATATATATATATATATATATATATATATATATATATATATATATATATATATATTTTTAAACTATTCGCCATTTCCCGCGTTAGCGAGGTAGCGTTAAGAACAGAGGACTGGGCCTTTTTTGGAATATCCTCACCTGGCCCCCTTCTCTGTTCCTTCTTTTGGAAAATTAAAAAAAAACGAGAGGGAAGATTTCCAGCCCCCCGCTCCCTCCCCTTGTAGTCGCCTTCTACGACACGCAGTGAATACGTGGGAAGCATTCTTAATCCCCTATCCCCAGGGATAATATATATATATATATATATATATATATATATATATATATATATATATATATGTATAAAGTATTTTTTGTTTTCCTGGCGCTACCTCGGTGAAGCAGGGAGTAGCGATGCTGGTTCCTGTGGGGCAGGGGTAGCGCTATGGAATGTATGAAGGCAAGCAAGTATGAATATGTACATGTTTATATATGCATATATTTGTGTATGTTTATGTATATATATGTATATTATATGTATATATGTATATATTGATATGTATGTGTATGAGTGTGTGTTGGCGTGTATGTGTATATAAGTGCATATGAGTGGATGGGCCGTTCTTCGTCTGTTTAATGGCGCTACCTCGCTGATGCGGAAATCGGCGATCAGGTATAATAAATGAATATAACGTTGATCTGTACAGAATGGTGCTGGACGGTGGGACTAAAGTGTTATGCTAGAATTTAGATAACTTTGTTAAGTACTGGCACCTGACGAGGTGGATTGTGTCCACGAATCAGATCGTGCCACATGTATAGAAAAAATACATGTTGAATAGAATTGTCAGAACTCCTACTGAAGTGCGATTTCACCTTCACACATTATATATATATATATATATATATATATATATATATATATATATATATATATATATATATATATATGGACTGAACCAAGACATTTGATTCGTCCTGGGAAAACCATGGAAAGGTCGTAGAGCCTAGATGTGGATAGGGAACTGTGGTTTCGATGCATTACACATGACAGCTAGAGAATGAGTATGAGCTGATGTGGCCTTTTTCATGTGTTTCCTGGCGCTACCGTGCTGACACAGGGGGTGGCGAAGCTGTTTCCTGTGGGACGGGGTGGCGCCGAGAATGGATAAAAGCGAGCAAAAATGAATATGTATGTGTACATATGTATGTGTATGTATATCTCTGTATATGTACATGATGTGTATATGCGTGGATGTAAGTGGATGTAAGTGTATGTAAGTGTATGTAAGTGGTCTTTCTTTGTATATTTCCTGGCGCTAACGCAGGAAAGTATTGTGATCCTACGATCGTCCTTGCATGCGTGGGTAAAAAGCACAAAAGTATGATACGTAGGAAACCAGAACTGTACATGTACGCGTCAAACAAAAGATAAAAACAACAGAGGAAGATTAGGAAGATGATGGAGGAAGGTTATCTCCGTAGGACATCATAGGACCACCGCTACGGCATCCTACTCTACCAGAGGCTAATTGTCCTGCATCCATACCTCCCCCTTAACATAGGCCTCCCAGCATGTGACCCAACACAGCTAAATGTTAGCATCATTATCAACTCCTCCCAACAGGCTTATACATAAGACCCCTAATTACAATAATGAGCCTTAATAAACAGCTCATATTGCTAAGAGCTTTCACGAACAATTACCCATGAGTATATTTATCGGCCTGGTTGTTCATGGTAATGACTGTATCACACAGAGATCACCTCATAATCAGTAATTACAACCCTCGACCACATTCACCATAATTACTCTTAAAAAGTAACCACATCTACCACAGTTTCATGGCTGGATTGTCTCACTATGTTTGCGTTTCAATTCCTTTCGTTAATCATGATGTTCATCGTAAGGATTATCACTTTCAGCTGAATTTCCTCTTCATTTCTTTGTGGAGGATATATAGATAGGTACGATATATTCCAACCCGCAAACATTGCCGTAATTACAGTTTCTAGGTTTCTGGTTTGACTTGTAAATTCTATTTTCTCTTGAAAAGAATTAATGATATGTGTATATATATACCTGATGGACATAGATGATTTATATATATATTATATATGTCCTGCCCCAAGTGCCCTTTTATCTTCTGTAGTGCTATCGCAGCGCCCAGGAAACTGGCCACGTCCAGCGAGCAGGACCACAGGCCATTATGCTTAGTGACGTGTGTGTGTTTATGTAGGGGGAGTGCAAGGCCAACTGAGCAGTAAGCATATGATGTCTGCATTGTGGCAAAAGCATCGTGGGCATGAAGGGTTTAGAGATATGTTGAATCAGTGTTTGTAGCATTGCAGGGATGGATGATGTTCGGAGCGTTGATGAGAAAGAGTAACTCGTGTATGTCTGGGGAGTGCTGTGTTACATTTGGACATGTCTGGCGGGTTAGCCCCTAAGACCGAGTTATGACGGTGGTTGATTAGTGCTTGATGCGTTATTTTGGTGTGTATATGTATTGCTAGTGTTATGTCTGTTCAGGGAGGGGGGGGGGGAAGTATTCTGTGAGTTTAGGTTGATGAAGTATGAGGCAGAGGTACACATCTATTTCTAATTCGGGGCTGGTAGTTAGTTAGGGAGTAGTTTGTATGTGAGGGACTAAGGACAATGTAACATTCTACTGTAGTTACGAATGGAGATGAGATGCATAGCTAAGATAAGGAGATGAATAACTGAATTTATTAACATTGGAATAGACCTATTTCGGGTTCTATCGTATAGCTATAGTCAGTACACCCATCAACCTGTATTTTTCACTATTCTATCTTTTACCCATAACCATATTTTTTCTGTAAACTTATTTCTCCCCGTGCCCATATTTTTCTGTAACTTTTTCTCTCCATACCTATATTTTTTTGTAACTTGTTTCTACCCATAACCATATTTTTCGATAACTTTTTTTTCCTTATTTCTATTTTTCCTTGTGCATAATTTGGACCTTTCTCGGCGACCGTCAGTCTTTCTACATATATTCATATACTCGGTAACAACAGACGACTGTTTCACTGGCAAGATATTATGCAGAACGAGACGGGAAAGGCTTCGAGAGATGCACGTCGTTTACCAATGCTTAACGATATGCAGACTCGGGCCGTTCGATTGTCAGCGTTCAACGATGAGCAGACTATAGTCGTTGTTTGATCGCCAGCGTTTAACGATACGCGTCCTGTGGTTGGATCTTGAATGTTTAACGATATGCCGATTCCGTTTAGCGTTTAACGATATGTAAACTCCTCTGGTTGGATCCTCAACGTTGAACGATATGCGGATTCCGTATTGCAATGTTCAGACGTCGATCGCTGGAATGATTTCATGGCGGGAAAAGCATTTGCATAAGAATCCATTTTTTTTCTTTTTTCCAATGCGGCCTGAGACCTGACGAAATAAATATAGAAATACGGAAATAGGCATATATATATATATATATATATATATATATATATATATATATATATATATATATATATATATATATATATATATATATAAGCACACGAGATAGATTTACTGACCCGTTGAAGAGATCTATATTTTCGTAAACAGAAATATATAGGTATATTTTGTCTGTGTAACTAACAGTTAAAGTAATAATGCTTTGAGCCACAGTCCTGCGAACTACATAGTACTCTGTGCCATGTATTGCTGTGGCCTACATAAAGCTCCATGATGGCGAATGATAATATCTATAGATTTGCATCACTGTAGACTACAAACATCCCAAAAATATCATGAATCAAAATAAACTCGAAGCAAATTACATCTTTCTCGAAGTGATACGTAGACAAATCTTTTTCTTTCTCACTCTTTATTTCCCTTTTTCCCTGAAGGCGAATTATTTTCCCATGCATAGTTTCGACATTTCCAATATATATCCCAATACTTCTTACCTTTCAAGTTTTCTTCCTTCCTCTATGTACCCAGTTCCCTATGCTCCTATTTTCCCACATTGTTTGTTTCCATCTCTTCCAATTTTTCCCATGTCTGCCAGTTTTTTTTCAACGCCTGGCAAAATTTTTTTCCACGCTTACCAATTTTCTTTCCACGCATGCCAGTTATTTTCCTGTGCTTCGTATTATTTATTCCCGTTCTCTTACATTCTTTCCCCTTTAAGCATGCAGATCACACCCCCAGGAATAAAGGAATACATCCCTACAATAGCACTCCTCTAAGGCGGAAAAACAAAAATAATCAAATAAGCTTTTTAAAGTATTTTTTCTAAGAAATCTACTGCCTGTGCGCGGGTGGCTGGATGATTCTGGGTCGAATAGATTTACCAAGAACTGCTAATGCCCTCACGGTCTGTCATCACACAAAGGGAATAAATATCAAAAATTAATCACTCAAGTTTCTCTCCTCTTATATATCATAACCTCAAAAATTTTAGCTTGAAAAATGATAGTATTTATGAAAGGTAAAAAGAGATTGAATTATTATCATATGTCCAGGAATTTTATCATTTGTGACAAGAAAAAATGTGGTTATCAGAAATTTTAATTTCTATCAGCAAAAGCTGAAAAATACTTATCAGTGAATTAAAGAACATGTACCATCAAAATCTTAAAAAAATATTAGATTCAGAAAAATATCGTCATAAAAAACGCTAAAACTCTTATCGTTAAGTATAGAGAAATTCGTCACCAAAATTCAGATAGAAAGTGTCATCTAAATTTTGAGATTGTATCAATATTTTTGTATTCGAGTGCAGTTAGTGGATGTCTTGATCCTACGTCTAGGTTAGAAGTGTGAATAGAATCGTGTTTAGATATTCAAATTTCAGAGATGCGTTATGAATGGTAGGTTTCTTTGGTGTCCTAAAACTCTATGGTGTCCCAAATCTGTGTGTCTTACCAAAGCTCTGTGTTGCCCCTAGGCTCTGTAATGTCCCAAAGCTCTTTGGTATCCCAAGGCTCTGTGGCATGTAAAAACTCCCGGCGTCCCAAAGCATTGCTATATCCCCGTTATATACCATAGTTCTATGGTGTCCGAACCTCAATACCATCCTAAGGTTGTATTATGTCGCCACGCTCAGTGACGTCCAAAAGCACTTTGGATTGAATTTACAAGGATATTTTCACCGCTCCTACACTACTCAAGGGTGAACTCAAGCTTACATACACACACAGACACGATTTTTACATATATATATATATATATATATATATATATATATATATATATATATATATATATATATTTGTATGTATACATATTTCTATGAAATGTACGTCTTGTACGCATCTCTTAGCCTTTCAATCCCATGTATTTCCCTTTTACGAGAAACAGATTCGCCTATGAATGTGTCTTTATCAGGTGTGTGTGTGTGTGTGTATACCATTCGCACGTAGATGTAGGTGGAATCTATATTTATGATTCAGGCCAGAATATTGTATTACAGTCAGACTATGAGAGTCGGGGAAATCTCTCTCTCTCTCTCTCTCTCTCTCTCTCTCTCTCTCTCTCTCTCTCTCTCTCTCTCTCTCTCTCTCTCTCTGAACACCAGGCGTAAATGGTACTCCCCGATTACCGCAAGATCTATAAGGCACAGAAATAATATTGGAAGAACTTGATAAATCAGGGAATGACTCAAAACCTTGCAAGGCAATATAGCATTGTTGAGAGAGACATAGAGAGACTTACTGACCAAGGTGAGCGCGAGTATGACTATTGCAAGAACATCTAGATGAAAAGGACGAATGTCTAGAGAATCTCAGATGTCATTTAACGTCAATAAATGTCAGTTGTTGCCGGAGGGAATCTTCAACAAGAAATTCGATTATGAATGATGAACTTTAAGAGAAGAACACCTCTTGTCTGGGGGGAACCTGGGGTTCGCTGTTTCCAGTATTCCAATTCTCTCATCTTCGTAACTTAAGCTGCCAAGAAAAGTAAGTTGGATGTTAGGATATATTAGTAGAACTTTGAATACAAAAGCGAGGATGTGATATTGCCACTGTAACGAAGTCTAGTTAGACTCCACCTCCAATATGCAATGTAGTTCTGCCCCTCACCTAAGTAAGTAGATTCTTAAATTGGAAGCAGTGCAGCGAAGAGCAGCTAAATTCCTTCCTCCCTCGTATTATAAACCATATGATGATAGACAGCGAGAATTGCGTTTGTTCATTCTAACCAAATGGCGGAACCGAAGCAAGTTAATGATTCAGAATCCTCAAAAGATTCAGCAATGTCGTCATTGACAATTTCTTTACAGCCGCTCCAGCACTGCCAACGAAAGAAAATGGTCCCAAACTTAAAGGTCACCGAGTTGATATGGTTTGCACGAAGCAATTCTTTATCAACAACATTACTGACGCGTGGAATAAGCTTCCAGAACATGTTCAGAGCAGTTATGTGAACATCTTCAAAATTAGGATGGATCATTACCCGTCATTCTTCATTACTGAATAATTCTTTCAGTCAATCAAAACAACAAATTAGTGGTACATTATGTTACCTTCTCAAACACTGATCTTGCCTTGGCCATCTTGTGGAAACTTACCAACATTGATTAAACCTGAGGAAATTACTACATCATCCTACCACATCACCGCATTAGGAGCAATATAGGCATGTTAAATCGCGAGGCTGAAGCTCAAAAAACGTTTATCCTTACTATTGTCCATATAACAATATGTTAAGAGATGCATGTTTTGGTGGTGGGATGCATAGCATAGTCAAGTCCAGTCTACCTCTGACTTTCCAGTAGAAATTACTCTCAGACACTAATCCTGCAAGGTATTTTTTTTTTTCTACCCGTTTTCTGTTTGCCGTGTTGCCGTAGGGAGTGGAGGGAGCCTTTGAACCTTGGGTCTGTGTATCTATGTAACTCTCTCTCTCTCTCTCTCTCTCTCTCTCTCTCTCTCTCTCTCTCTCTCTCTGCCCAGCCCTTCTTGTTTCTTGTAGTCTCCTTCCTTTCCACACACACACACACACCCCTGACCCTGGTTCCGTTCCGTTATATGTAGATGTAATAGATATCTAAGATTAATTAAATGATACCTGAGCAAGGCACAGGATGGGTGCGGAGTCAAGAGTGATTTTGCTGGCCTTCCTCCTCGGATGTGTCTGCCTTCTGCCACTTACGGCTGTCTGAGAGAGAGAGAGAGAGAGAGAGAGAGAGAGAGAGAGAGAGAGAGAGAGAGAGAGAGAGAGAGAGAGTAGTGTGTGTGTGTGTGTGATATTCATACAGACGTAATGGGGAAAGTGTTTAGTTCTCATGGAAATGAAAGTGCATCCAAGGTCCAGCCCTACGTCTTCTTCTTCACCTTATAACCAGGTAACCATCAGCTTATGCGTAGTGACGGTGTACTGAGGCCTTAGCATGATCCTCAACACCTGACGAAGGTGTTGAATCATCGGCTGGTGGGTGAAGTTTGACGCAGACGACCCTAATGACCCTGGTAGTTGATAGGACTAAAGCCCAACCAATCAGTCAGCCAAGCAACCAACCATCATCAGTATGTCTACAATAGCTGTGGCTGTGACAGTCAGTCTCTTAAAAGAGAATGATTACTAAAGAATGACGAAGGCGTTACGTAATTAAGGTTATGAGAGCAGTTGTACAGGACTGTTAGAATCCTGTAGATGTGATTAACGAAGAAGAATTCAGTAGAAGACTCTAAAGGATGGTTGAATCTACCACTCACGTGTTCTGTGGCATTCATCAGTACAGAGGTAGTGATGTCGAGCGAGAATTAGATCAGCATGGGGGAAGCCATGAATCGAAGGCTTGAGAAAAGGATGTTTAGGTAAACCTCAATAATTATGGCTCCCGTATCCTCAGTGTGCCTTCTTTTGTACAGTACACACACACACACACCCTAGTGTACTGTCCCTTGGTGTACTATCCCTTGGTGTACACCTCCACTCACTCTCTTCTAAACACCATGTGACGTATGATGCTGTCACGTCGACCAAACATCACCACTTAACCCCTCCTCCTGACCAGCCTCTGGTCACGAGAGAATACATCTACACCCACGTCTTTTGCTCCTTAACTAACCCCATTGTATAACACGAAATGCCATACGAACTGGTGGATATACAGAGGAATACGAGGTCAACAACATATCAACAACATACACTGCATCGTTCTCGTCAATGAACTACGAGGGGGTTGCATGGCGTTATGGAGGGCTGGTAGGGGGGATCAAAAAGAGAGTTGTGTGGTTGAAGATAAATTCCGACCAAGATAAATTCCGGCCATAACTTGAGAATTTACCTGAAGGGTCGTTTATCTTGGAAATTACCTGGGGGGGAGTCTCTCTCTCTCTCTCTCTCTCTCTCTCTCTCTCTCTCTCTCTCTCTCTCTCTCTCTCTCTCTCTCTCTCTCTGACCACCGACGACGTGGTTTATGGATGTGGAATTCTTCCTTCCATTACAAACCCTAATGGAAACTGGTCAGCCTCAAGTGATTTCTGGAAGGCCGTAGCTGCTGCTCCCTCCTGGAAATGCTTAACTCCTTGAGACACGACGCGTCAGTGTAATCCTTGAGCACGACGGTACGATCCTTGAGGTATGTCGGCCTAGCTTTTGACTTGACCCTTTAGGGTCAGAGCGAAGTCTCTTAATCCCAAGTGTTATACCGTCGTGCCCAGGAGAGGTGTCATCTTGCTCTGGGATCGTAACGTCGTGCTCTAGGGTCGCACCGTCGTGCTCAAGGGTCGCACCGTCGTGCTCAAGGGTCGTACCGTCGTGCTCTGGGGTCGTACCGTCGTGCTCTGGGGTCAAACATATCCCTGGCTTCATGCCCCCTCGCTGGCTTCATACCCCCTCACTGGCTTCATACCCCCTCGCTGGCTTCATACCCCCTCACTGGCTTCATACCCCCTTCCTGGCTTCATACCCCCTCACTGGCTTCATACCCCCTCCCTGGCTTCATGCCCCCTCGCTGGCTTCATACCCCCTCACTGGCTTCATACCCCCTCGCTGGCTTCATACCCCCTCACTGGCTTCATACCCCCTCGCTGGCTTCATACCCCCTCACTGGCTTCATACCCCCTTCCTGGCTTCATACCCCCTCACTGGATTCATACCCCCTCACTGGATTCATACCCCCTCACTGGCTTCATACCCCCTCACTGGCTTCATACCCCCTCACTGGCTTCATACCCCTCGCTGGCTTCATACCCCCTCGCTGGCTTCATATCCCCTCGCTGGCTTATGCATACCCCCTTCCTGGCTTCATACCCCCTCGCTGGCTTCATACCTCCTCGCTGGCTTCATACCCCCTTCCTGGCTTCATACCCCCTCACTGGCTTCATACCCCCTTCCTGGCTTCATACCCCCTCGCTGGCTTCATACCCCCTTCCTATACCTATTCCCTTCCTATACTTATCCCACCCATATCTTCATTTCCTCCCTGGCTATAATTTCTCCATAGCTTTATACCTTCCTATCATTGTTTGCCTAGCATTATCATCTCCCTAGCTTAATCCACTCCCTAGCTTTACGATAGGTTTTGCTGTGCCAAGAAGTTTTTCTCTCCCTTCTTTTTCATAGGACAAGAGGATCAAGGATCGACTCTGCTTTCATTTGCCATTTTAACCGTGGAATATTTGGTATATTCTGAAGTGCTTTTAGCAATTAATTCATTCCTGAATTTGATGCCGGATTAACTTATTGATTCCAGGACTCAAAAGAGGTTTATCATGTGTTTTCTTCAACAATAGTTCATTCTAAGATTTTTCGTTTCGTAAATGGTTTACAAAGGACTTCTCAAATTCAATAGAAACGTACTTCGATGTTGGTTTTTGTCTGGTTTAATCAGAAGTTTTGCTTTTGTGTACTGGGTAATGAGGAATGAGTGTGCCCACAACCCCTGGGTTGGACATTTTGTGGTTGTGTGAATATCTACATGTACCATCGTGGGGTCTGAGGGTATGGGTGTGTATGGATGTAAAGCTGTGGTGGAGCAATCTATACTGGTGGGCTCTAACCCTCCTAAAGTGGTTGTGGTAGGCCATGACACCACAGTTTTAGCTAAGCACCATTATAGCACACACACACACACACACACACACACACACACACACAGTATGCCGGTAACTGAAATCCTAATCCAGGCCATTTCATATATATATATATATATATATATATATATATATATATATATATATATATATATATATATATATATATATATATCTTTCTTTCAAACTATTCGCCATTTCCCGCATTAGCGAGGTAGCGTTAAGAACAGAGGACTGGGCCTTTGAGGGAATACCCTCACCTGGCCCAATTCTCTGTTCCTTCTTTTGGAAAATTAAAAAAAAACCGAGAGGGGAGGATTTCCAGCCCCCCGCTCCCTCCCCTTTTAGTCGCCTTCTACGACACGCAGGGAATAGGTGGGAAGTATTCTTAATCCCCTATCCTCAGGGATAATATATATATATATATATATATATATATATATATATATATATATATATATATATATATATATATATATATAATCAATTTTCTACACCTGTTATTATAACTATAACCATACTTTGAGAATACATTATAACGTACGTTTCCCAATTAATATCGTATTCTACACTTTTAGGAAGAATAGAAAACATCATTTAAGACCGTTATAGTTTAATAACGCACTGTTATTTTAACTATAAACATTGAGAATAGATTATAATGCACGCTTATAAATTAACATCAAATTCTACAGTTTTGTGAAGAAGGAAGAACATAATTCAAGACCATTATAGTTTAATATCGCACGATCTTCCAAAGAGTGAAAAGATTTAAATCGAAATAAATGACATTTAACCCATCCAGACTAATTAGAATTATGCCTTTGCAATTATTACTGCTAATGAGGTAAAGACTTAATTTTCTGCGTAGCTGAATAATTAACATCTGACAAATGCGTCTTAAGGAAAAAAAAAGTAATTTCCCCTCTGAACGAGAAGGCTTTGAAGACGTCTTGAATAAACGCCCATTTGCCATAAAACAGGCTTTTAAGGGAAAAGAAAACATTAAATTGACTGTCTATATATTCGGGATGTAACGACCAGGACTGAATGATAAGTTAGTTTAACCAAGTAGATTGCTCGATTATATACTGGGTTAATTTCACCAGGTATATTGTTGGGTTATGTGCTGGGTTAGTTACACCCAGATAGATCGCTGGATTATATACCGGGTTATCTAGGCTAGGTAGATTGCTAGATTAGACATGGGTTAGTTTCACTTACTAGATTTCTAGATCGTGGGTTAGGATTTCTCGACTGTGGGTTAGACTTCTAGACTTGGTAGACCGTGTCTGCTCTTAGGTTACCTTCGCTGATAATCATGAAATGCTCAACCTAATCTGTAGATACTGAATCATCTTTTATGCTTCGTTCCTTTAAAGCGATTACAATATTCGCTCCGAATCTTCTTTCGAGTTTTTCGCCTGATCATTTTTACAGGGGAAATTTAGTCATGAATGCACTGCGTATTGTCAGTCTTCGCTCATATTAATGAATCTACATTCATTTCGTTTTCTATGGTATCATCCATAGCTCTCCTAGTGTGCCTGATTCCTACCACACTGGGTTATGGAACAGTTGATTTGGTTCGTGTCGCTTGGTATTACAGTGCTAAACACTTGGTTAGTTCCCATGTAGGAAGTTTTAGCACGTACTTGGTAAACTAACCAAGAGATTACGGTACAGTGCGCCAGGTGTGTCCAACCATACACTGTCATTCCAAACGCCTCGTTAGTTTCATTGTTGATATCAGATCACTCAGCTGGTTAGTTTAATCATAGATTACCGGGCCTCTGTGGTGCAACGGTTAGTGTTCATGATCGAGACGCATTCACTGGCCGTCAGTGTTTAAGCCCGCTTGGGTTCGAATCCTGCCCACGGCAGTCGGTTTCGCAGTTAACCCAGCTGTTCATTATCTTCGATGTATATCAACTGACTTATATTTCTCTCTTGTGTCTACCCTGATGATGTGATTATTACATGAAAGTGCACTTGGGAACTTATCGTGTTTCATTTTCCCCGTGGACTTATAGGAATATCTTGATCACGCGCAAAATTGTAATCCTTTCCAATGTATATATATATATATATATATATATATATATATATATATTATCCCTGGGGATAGGGGAGAAAGAATACTTCCCACGTATTTCCTGCGTGTCGTAGAAGGCGACTAAAAGGGGAGGGAGCGGGGGGCTAGAAATCCTCCCCTCTCGTTTTTTTTTTTTAATTTTCCAAAAGAAGGAACAGAGAATTAGGCCAGGTGAGGGTATTCCCTCAAAGGCCCAGTCCTCTGTTCTTAAAGCTACCTCGCTAATGCGGGAAATGGCGAATAGTTTGAAAAAAAAAAAAAAAAATATATATATATATATATATATATATATATATATATATATATATATATATATATATATAGATAGATAGATAGATAGATAGATAGATATGGCTATAGATAAGTGTCGGTAGAGGAGGAAACGAAATGTTTGTGGACAATATGTGGTGTGAGGTGATTTGATCAAGCAAGTAATCAAAGGGTAAGAGAGATGTGTAGTAATAAAAGATGTGGTTGAGAGAGCAGAAGAGGGTGTGCTGAGATGGTTTGGACATATACAGAGAATGAGCGAGGAAAAGTTGACAGAGAAGATATACGTGTCAGAAGTGGAGGAAGCAAATACAAAGGGGAGGCCAAATTGGAGATGGAAAGGTAGAGTGAAAAAGATTTAGAGCGATTGGGGCCTGAAGGTGCGGGAAGAGCGCACGGATAGAGTGAATTGGAACGATGTGGTATACAGGGGTAGACGTGCTGTCAATGGACTGAACCTGGGTTTGCGAAGCGTCCTGGGTAAACCTTGGAAAGGTCTAAGGCTTTGTTGTGAATTAGGAGCTGTTGTTTCAGTGCATCTATATAATATATATATATATATATATATATATATATATATATATATATATATATATATATATATATATATATCGTAAATGAGATGCCATTGAATAATACATGTAATTGCCTTTGCCGTCTAGGCAAACATATTAAGAAAAATCTGCCTTGTTTCACCATGAGACTTGTGGCAGAATAGTTAGTTCCACCGTGGGCCACCGTACCTTTGCGTGGGCAGTTTCACAGCAGAACGCCATATATTTCACCTGTCTAGGTGGCTTTGTGGTGGAGTGGTGTGTGGTGCGCCTGGTTAGTTTCACGGTGAGCTATTGTGGGGAGAGGCAGGAGGCACGGTTGGCTTCACAGGAGCCTCGCCTGTGGCCAAATGCGGGATAATCCCCTTGGCCTGTCCATCTGCCCGGCCTGGCCCGGCCTGACCTGGCCCGGCTTGGCCACTGGCCCCGGCCATTGTTGCTTTTTGAGATTTATATTTCTGTCCAGCTTGACCCGGTGTATCATTTTTCGTTCGTATTCTTTCTATTGTAATCCTCGCATGTCTCTCTGGTTTTCACATGTATGAAAGTACTGCTTTCACGCAAGTTTTGATTATGTTTACATGTATGTATTCTCTATGTATATATGTATGTATTAAAGTATACATACCTAACTACGTATCTCTGTGTGTGAGTGCAGGTAAAATCTGCCTCTCATACACTCGCTACTTGGGTACTTTATATCATATATATATATATATATATATATATATATATATATATATATATATATATATATATATATATACACACACGTGTGTGTGTGTGTGTGTGTGTGTGTGTGTGATTGCATCAGTGGTGAAAAAACTCAACATATGAAGACGGTGTTGGGGATGTAATGAACGCTCTTGTGTTTGCCCGGGAGTGAGGGAGGGAGCAGGTGGTGGCGACGTGCGCCTCGCCACAGCCACGGGGAAACAATAATGATAACCTCCAAGTGAAATGTTACGAGCAGGAGAGAAAATCCATCCTGAACACCCGAGAGCATCATGAACACCGAGAGCACATCCCAAGCTGGGATTTCAAGGTGTGGGACTAATGACATCTCGGGAGGGATGCGAGTGGAGACCTTCGTCGTGGAAATCCCTCCCTCTGGTGTAGCGCTGTGTAGAGTAAGGTGTACACCACCAGCCAGGTGATATGAGCCTCCATGTTGGTCATCATATCCAGCTGACTGGTAGTCGTGCCAGACCCGGGTAAGAGGTACGGTGGTTGTGTGTTGCTGGCTGGATAAACTTAATGTTGACAAGTGTTGGACGAGCTAGGGCTGCGATGGGAGTGTTGGTTGGGACGGGTCAGAAGCTGTCATGGGAGGTGTGGTTAGGACGGGTCAGAAGCAGTCATGGGAGTGTTGGTTGGGACGGGTCAGAAGCAGTCATGGGAGTGTTGGTTGGGACAGGTCAGGAATTGCCATTGCAGGGTTGGGACGTGTCAGGGGACGGCAAGAGAGCGTTGGGACAGGCTAGGAGCTTCCATGAGAGTGTTAGGACGGGGGTAGGACGCCGTGCAGGAGCAGCAACCCTTCCTTGCCGAGTGGTCAGGACTTCATGCCTCGAGTCCTACATTCCCTGGCACGCCATTGTGCCTCATGGCCAGGCATCCTTCTGACGGGAGTGGACCATTATTATACACACGACCTCCTCCAGTGTCCCCCATCTGACCTCGTCCTTGTATGAATACTACATTCGTCTATACATACATTCATACTCCCAGACACACACACACGCATGCATATGTATATACAAACATACATACATACATATATATACATACACATTCGTTCCCGCACGTACTCATCCATGTCAACACGAGTTATGATACTTCCTGACGAAGCGACAGATGTTTCTCCGACGTCCCCCGCGTCAGGAGACGGCCGACCAACCCTGAACAATGTCATATACCTCGCCGGACCGACGCTGTCCGTTCAAGCCTTCATGTGCCTCCCAGCCTGACGCACCCAGCCTTACTCGTTCCAAAATGCCCACACTAAGTTTCTGAGAATTAGTGAGAATTTTAGAGGGGTTTATGGAAATTTTCGAGAGAGTTTGAGAATCCTCCTCCTTTTTCGAGAATTTAAGAAAATTTGCGTGAATCTCCGAGAGCCCGGGAGAGTTCGCGGTAGTTCACGAATTTCCCCACGAATTTGTGAGAGTTTGCTGCTGTAGTTTACAGGGAAGAGTGAGAATTTGAGGGAAAGTTGCAGGGGCTGTGGTAAGAGTCTCTGTGAGGGAGAGACTCAGCAAGGAAACTGAAAGGCTTTTTTTTTTTTCCCCTCGTTGTACAATGCCTCTGAGCGTTTCCTCTTAATAGAAGTGAGAAAGCGAGTGTTAAGTTAGTGACGACATTACGAAGCAAATGTGATGATGTGGGACCCTGAACATCCCTGTAGCCCGGGTCACGAGACGAAGGGTAAAGGAACGGGAAGTTAAGGGTCGAGTGTGTGAGTGTAAAGTGCAGAGTTAAGTGCAAGTGTTAAAAGACTAGACATAGCGGGTAAGCGTGGCAGGCAAAGTGTGAGGATAATGACACTTCGATCATCGAAAACGGACAGTTGCAAAAAATGAAGTGACAGAAATGGTTTTTTTTTTTTTTTTCGGAAAGATGTGCAGTTTACGGATTCACCGGCGCCGTATCGGATTAGCCTCACCGGCAGAGGACGACTGGGTGGTTTCCGGGGACCATTTGACACTCATTATGGGACTGGGTCAAACCTCATCTCTGTTGACACTTCTAGACCTGGCTTTTCTCTGTTCATTTTTCCTTTATTTACATTTTCTAATCCAAACCTCCTCCCTTCCATTTTTTCTCCTTCCTTTCCTTGATCTTCGCTATAAGACCCAGCTGTCCGAGGCTGCTTTTCATCACTATCAGACTTCTAACTATAATCTCTACCACGGTTTCCACTCCACGGCAGTTTTTTGTGCGTACTTTAACACAAAAATCACCTATTCCTCGCTTCATGTATTTTGAGACTCATCTTTGAAGCTTTCTTGCTCAAAATTTCCCTGCTCTCCATAACTTTGCTCTGATCATTCATAAAGATTCTCCCAGATTCCTCTGACCATGTAAATCTTTGACTATGTGAATTGCTGCCACTAAGCATTGCTCTCACCATATCCACCCACTGGAAGCCTCTGTCAAGGGCAGGTTTGAATGCCCTTGTTGGAGTCAAGGTCCTTGCTTTCTCCATCTTTAATGATCCCGAACAAATAATCTTACATCTATCACTAGTTTCTATCCACCATGATCACTCATCCAACACCGTCAACCTCCTCTTTTTTTTCTATATCTGAACTGTCAAACTATACATATACTAATTCTTCCTCCTTGGAGTTCTTTGTCCACTATCTTATCATCATTTCCAGATGGGCAAGCCCAAGCCCTATCAGCCCCTGAAAATACCAAGTGTGGCACTTCGCGCGAGCTCGATGGTAGTGCCTGCGCAGCTGCTTTGATGACTTTCTTTGGGACGGGTGCTGCTTCGCTGTCCAGGAAGCCTCCAGCTGTGCTGACTCTACAGCGGAGGCTTTCTTGACTGGGATGGCGTCCCACGTCCCTTCTTCAACTAAATCTTTCTCTCATAAAACTTTCTTTGATTGTTCTTGCTGTGATACTCGTCACAAAGGGCATCAGGCCATGAGGCTCTTCCCTTTCCCTGTATCCCACACTGCTTTCGTATCTGCTCAGAAAAAGAAAATGTGCTTATCTCACTCCTGCGACTGACAAATCCCTCGTGTCCCTAACCAAAAGCACCTTCATTGACCTCTGCAGTTAATTTTTCCCTCCTTTCTTCTGACCCGATTAATCTATGGCCAAGTCTCTATCTTACTTTGTGTCCTGTAATTTTTTGATAGATGGTTACGCATTTAGTCCTCTTCGCCTAATTCCTCCCACTGTACCCTCGCCTATCTCTTCCTTAAGCATGGTCTCTCGAGTACTTTCCCAGCTTTATGTGAGCAAGACGTATGGCCCAGATGGCATATTTCCTCGAGTTTTAAAGGAGTGCAGCTCTAAGCTGGCACCAATCCTTATTTAAGAACCCAAAATCCTCTGATTATTGCCCACATTGCTCGCACTGTTGCTATCTCGAAATTCATTGAAATTCTCTTCAACTCTCACTGTCTAAATGCTTAGAATCCCACATTCTTCTCTCTGATCACTAATATCACGTAGTTCTTTATGGTGCAACATTTGTTGGTGATCTTCTCTGCTATGTAATTCACCTCTGGTCCTCCTCCTCCTCCTCCTCGTTCGGGGAAGTTAGTGAACCTTTTGCCGTGGCCCTTGGCGTCTCCAAGGCATTCAACATTGTCTTTGCTTTCTAAACTTCTTTCCCTTATCTTTCCCGCTTCCCTCTCTAATCGGCCCATTGCAGTAGCCGTTAATGAAGTGACTTTCCCTTCTCAACCCATCAACAGAAATGCCCCTCAGAGTCCTGTCATCTTACCCTCTTTCTTCTCCCCATAAATGATCTCTTCATCATCCAATCTTATTTACCATTAACCTAACGATTCTACTCTACTTCAACTAGCCTTTTCTCTCGTCTCCCTTTGTCCATTTTTGGTTCAGATAATTTCTCCTTTCTTGATCTGAACATGTGTAGTACCCTGCAGTAGTGAAGCAGTAACCTGATTAAATTCAGTCCTGGCAAATGTAACATTTTTACTCGTCTGTTTTTAAATACCCCTCGTTTCCCTCAGTCTGATTTCAGAGTACTGCAGCTCACCCCGACATTAACACAAACATATTGGGCATACCCACATCCAACATTCTATTCCGGAAACCTCACAAAATCAACATCACAAAGTCTGCTTCCCCAAAACTGGGGTTGTTGCATACGTGCCGTAATTTTTTTTTTTTTTATTCTTTTGAGCATTTATTTTATAGCTACAGGTGTTTCATTCACCCCAGAAAGGAATCCTGGTCGCATATTTGGGGTATTCGGGAGAGTGAGGTCAGAATTCTTCCATTTAGCTAAAGAACTCCCCAGGCGTCACCTCTATTCTTTATGCCCTCTCTGATTCCCTCCCATACTCGTGGGACAGGAAACGTCTACCCTGCTGTGACTCCTGCTCCTCCCTGCCTCCCTGGCATCATGCGGTTGGCTAAGATGGTCATTAATAGGTTGGCTCAGGGACATGCGTCCCCAGAGTCAGCGTCGTCCGCATGTAATGTGCCCTCCCCAGTGGTGTCTACAACAGACTGCGTGTAAAAGATTCTCGCTAAGTCTAAACCTGGCACGGACTTGTGTCAGTGACATCAAATTATCAGGGTGCCTTCACTGACACAGCTCGTGTGTGTTTGTGGACGCATGTAGGTGGATGTGTGTGTTGTGTATGACGTCTCCCTCCAGGGAATGTGCTGGAAAGGCTTTAGCACTGCCATTCTGACAGGCATTCTCTCGATTTCGAGTTTTTTCCTTTTTTATATTTTCTGCTTCTACGAATTATCTATCAAAAAGATCTTGGAACATTGATGACAGTCAGGTTAGCAACTTAGAAGTTAATCGTGTATATATATACTGTGATATGTGCCTTTGAAAGAATTTGTAGCTAATATGTTAAGCTGTTATGTGTAATCCATCGAAACCACAGCTCACTATCAACATCCAGGCCCCACAGACCTTTCCATGATTTACCCCAAATGCCCCGCTTGCCCTGTTTCAGTCCATTAACAGAACGTCGTCCCCTGTATACCACATAGTTCCAATTCATTCCATTCCGTTGAAGCCTTTCACCATCATGTAAGCCCCGATCATTCAAAATCTTCAGTTCATCCTTCCATATCCAGTTTGGTCTTGCCTTTGTCCTTCTTCCCTCCACCTCTGACACATATAACCTCTGTCAATTTTTCATCTCTCATTCTCTCCATATGTCCAAACTATTTCCACACACCCTCTTCTGCTCTCTCAACCACACTCTTCATGTTGCTTCAGTTGCGCACTTATTGCCCTGCTCACACTATCTCACTTTCTCTCACCCTTGCTATATGTACTCACTAATCAAAGCAGCTACGAAATCTTAATCAACAGAGAGCAGAGATGATGCGAAAAAAAGAAAACGCAGTGAAAATGTCCTACGGATTGAAGTGACTCCGCTGCCAATGAGATGGAAGGCTTAGGGAGTAGAGTAATGACCCCGTCCTCGACCCTTGCTAATTTAAGGTACAATCCTCAGACTACACATTGCTGTGTGACTGCTGCCCAGCGAGAGGGAGGGTTCGGGTGGTAGTGTACTGGCCCTTCCCGGTACCCCAGTTAACTCAAGGAATATCCCGTCCCCCATCCTTGGTGCAACCCATTAGGTGGTAGGTTGTTGACGGTAGCCGTCCAGGGTGGTACTACCGTCCTGACTGAGGAGTGTTAAAGTGGTGCCTGGAGGAACCATCTTCCACTCTCCATGTCAGGATTGCTGGTCTGACTTTGTCTCATCATAACGGAACTACTAGGCTGGTCCTGCCATCATCTCAAGCACCATACACCCGCTCAAACTACAGACGTTCTCTCGCTATCTCCTGTCCGCACAATCGTCTTCTTCAATATGATTATGATGAAGTCCAACAAACCTATGGCCACCAGTCCCCGGCATCTTGGAGTGCGAAGAGAATCTCCTGAGAGGTAGAGCTCTGGCAGTATTAATACCGGCCCCTCCCACGACCTTTCCCTCTCTAATAGACTTGCCTCTTTTTCTGTTCACTATATCGACATTCATGGTCTTTCTAATAGCCCAGTCTACCCAGCTGTTTATCCACCTCAAGGGGATATATTTAGCGTTAATGGCATGGCCTTGATTAGGACCTTAGCTGCCCGTGCGCCGTCTCAGCCAGCATTAGAAATTCTCCTTTTGAACACCATTTGTTTAGTATCTTTCCTATCTCCTTCTCTCTCTTAGACCCAAATGTTTAATCATGTTCTCACTTGTCCCTCTTTAATATCCATCTATAATCTCTACTCACGATTCCGATTCAGAAGTGGTGTCTGTGCTTATTCCAACATCAACACACCTGTTGCACGCCTCGAGGACCTTGAAT
Source organism: Panulirus ornatus (assembly GCF_036320965.1). Classification (NCBI taxonomy): domain Eukaryota; kingdom Metazoa; phylum Arthropoda; class Malacostraca; order Decapoda; family Palinuridae; genus Panulirus; species Panulirus ornatus. Next base: position 76,255,750 of record NC_092243.1, on the reverse strand, counting down.
CTCCAAACTTTGATGTTATCTAGCTCAAGGTCTGTCTCCCAACTACCACACATTTCCACTTGTTTCACCAATTGCTCTCCTGATTCTGCGAATTTTATAGCTTTCTTTGACTAAGTAAACTCTTGGCATGAGACTGTGGCATCCTTTTACCCGCAAGCTGAGATCTTCTACCTCGGGGATTTCAAAGTCCTTCAGTGGTTGAATTCCTTCTATACGGATGGTGAGGGATCGAAGCCCACACGTTTTCCATTCTCATTGAGCTAGAGCAAATTATCTCCAACCCTAACCATATTCCTGATAGCAGCGATCACTCTCCTTATATTCTGGATGTTTTTCACCTCTAATCCTTCGCGCTGTCAGTACACAATCTCGGATCCAATCGGTTCATTACACCACACTCTCATAAGTGTATTTGTTTTAACGGCATCTCCCCCTCCAGCAGCCCCTTCTAAAAGTAAATATTAGCACCTCAACAAACTTGAGTGGAATAACTTAGGAAAATTCTTCTCTGACTTTCCTTGGGTGAATTACCGTCTCTTGTGTGGTGATACTTCTGTCTCTGTCAAGCGCATAACAGAGTTTATTCTTGCGGAATGGAAGTGTTTATCCCCTCTTCCTCCAAGATGACCCCTTTCTCCAATCCATGGTTTAACCGTTCTTGTTCTGAGGCCATTCAGGCAAGGGACCAGGTATATTGGGCTTGGAAAAACTCTCCTTCCTCCGACACATATTCAGTATTCATCACTACCTGCATTCATTACAAGCACGTTATCCGTGAGGCAAAGCGTTCCTTTATTCAAGGAAAGTGTGATAACCTCTCTCCGTTATTCACTGATAGATCTTTCAAAGGTCTTTAGCTAAAGACATCTTGAACACCTTCAGTCGCTCTACCTTCCCTTCACTTTTCCGATCTGACGGTACTATAGCCGTCTCTCGCAGACAAAGCAACTCTCTTTGCTTTCTTTGGTTCCCGCTTCTCACCTAACTCCATCTTGGATGACGAACATTCCTTCACCCCTGATGCTCTTTACTAATCCTATGCCAATTTCAGTAGTCTCTTTTCGAAACTGTATGAAAAGCGCTTCCCTCTTTCGGCACAAGCAAGGCTTATGGTCCTTTCTAACTATTGTCCGGTTGCTAAAACATATGCCATTTCCGGATTCTTTAATTTCCTTCTCAAAATCCACATCTTCAGATAACTTCTCTCCGATCACCAGTATAGTTTCTGTAAGGCGAGATCCACTGGTAATATTCTTTCCAATCTTACCAATGTTTGGTCTTCATCCCGGAAAGATTTTGTGGAATCCTATGCACTTGCCCTCAACATATCCAAAGCTTTCAACAGGATTTAGCATTGGGGTCACATCTCTCAGCTCCCCTCTGTTGGATTCCCTCCCTTACTTTGCTCCTTTGCATCTAGCTTCCTCTCTGGCCGATCTATCTCCGTGGTTGTTGATGAATCAGCATTTAGGCCTTTCTCCATCAACAGCGATATCCCTCAATGTTCTGTACTGTCCCCTACACTTTTTCTTTTTATCAACAATTTCCTTTCATCCACAACCGAGTGCATTCATACTCTTGACGACTCAACATTGCATTCCTCCACATCCTTCAGTTCTTCTTTCTCTCGATCTCCATCTCGTCTCGACAACTTCCTCAGTTCCCTCTTAGACTCAGTTTGTACCCATGTGGATATCGGAGAATCTTCCCAACTTTCCTTCTTTGACTGTTCAGTAATGTAACTCTTGTCTCAATGAACGTACAAAGTATTACTGTAACATATACTATCATGGAAACCTCTCATTACGGAAATAGCTAAGTCTACCTCTAAGAGACTGGGTGTCCTTTTTAGATGACAATATTTCTTTTCTTCTGAACAGTTGCTCTGTTTATATAAGGGAATTATTCGTCCTTGTATCGAGTATTGATCTCTCATGTGGGATGGTTCTCGCTTTGCATCCTTGCTTAAAAGAGTTGAGTAGAAAGCAGTCTGACTTATAAACTGTCCCAGGCTATCTTTACAACTTAACCCTTTTTTCCCTACGCCACAATATTGGTTTACTTTCCCTCTTCTTCGGGTAATACTTTTTTTTTTTATCTTGGGAGCCGACTGCTGTGTGGCCTAACACTAGCTAGACCACGTAATACTCGGTAAGCTGCTGCGTAACATGATTATTGTATGGCAGTTGGTAACTCAAGAGTGGGCCGTTTTGATACCTACTTCTTTCCCTACACGTCAAAGCTTTGGAACTCTCTACCTTCACATGTCTTTCTTTTTCTTTTCGCTTTCATAGTCCTTTCTGTATTTCAATTAAGGCCCGGCTTTGATGTGGACTTTTGTTCGTGAATGAAGCCTTCAACGTAAAAAACAATAATCTTCCCCCTGTCATTTGCGATGTTGCCGCCACTAATCTGTTCTACAGGTATCATTTTGTGGCCATTGTTCTTGAGATCTGTCCACGGTATGTCCCTGCCATAAAGGTTTACACCCATAGCACGCGTCTGGCTGCTGCTTACCATAGTCTCCATGTGGAGACAAACCACACGAGGATTAACCTTACAGTTACTACTGTCTCTCTCACCGAACAATGAAGCTATTGGATCTTCTTCCTTCCTTTGTCTTACCCTCATTCTGTAACCTCTCTCTACCTTTAAGGGTCAGATCTGCAAACTCCTGAGAAAGTCTGATTAATTTTGTAGTGTTTTTCTCACAGTTTATCTTCTTTTCGCCCCAGATGGCCATGGCTGGAGCGTCTTTCGCCCGTGTCATGCCAGTCACTATTAAGAACGTCCTACAATATTAGATCAATTCACTTGAAACTTAAGTTGATCTCTCTTCATAACGAACAATATTACCACCATAGCCATCAACCACCACCACCACAATCACCTCCATCACCACCACCATTGCCACCATTACCACACACAGGTGACGGCCAACGGGAGCAATATTATAACCACAGGAACTAATTAGCGTTCACATCTCACCACCAAGGGAACCATAGCATATGTGTGTGTGTGTTTGTGTGTAGACGATCTTTATGAAGACTCAATAAAATCTTGACCACCAACATAAGGTCATCATTCAAGCCTTTCTCTCTGATGACTAGTTTACACCAACCCTTATATATGAAACAAGGCATAGACACAGCCTATGATATTGCTGTTGCTTTCCTTCGTCTGTGTACTGATACGCTGAACTAAGCTGAGGAAGCTCAGTCATGACATCACTGATATGATGATAATGTCTGTGACAACCTCAGATGTACGTAGTCACTATTCTTGATAACCTCAATGTCCGAATCTCATTTTTCTTTCTTCTTTCTTTTTTTTTTGGTAATTTTTACTTTACAGTTTTCTTTTGAGGGACCCTTGTATGAAAATGAACTACCAGAGATGGGGCATACCCGTATGAATTTCAAGGAAGTGAGAACTAAGTTTTAGAGAGAGAGAGAGAGAGAGAGAGAGAGAGAGAGAGAGAGAGAGAGAGAGAGAGAGAGAGAGAGAGAGTTTCGTACAATTCATCATGTACACAGACCACACAGACCCCAAGGTCAAAGTGAGGTGGTCTGGCCTTTACCATTACTGAAAAAGGTACAGTTCCCTTGAATACAGTAGGAGGAAAAAAAAAAGATAAAGACAAAGGCTCTCTCTCTCTCTCTCTCTCTCTCTCTCTCTCTCTCTCTCTCTCTCTCTCTCTCTCTCTCTCTTCTCAATCTACCTATCTATCTCTGTGTGTCTCGACAGAGGAGGGGGTGAGGTGACTACGTATATCTTTATATAGGTGATCAATACATTCCATTTCAGGAGCATCAATACGACGTGGGAGCCCAGACTCCCTCCGACCGATCAATATTGGGGCAACCCTCAAAGTGGGGGATTAACCTTAAGTCCACGACCGAGTTATGACAAGTTAACCCAAAGTTAACCAAGTTGAGGTAAAGTAGCTCAGGAGTCTGTTCCCGGTGCACTGGAGAGAACGAAATTGAGCCGATAGCTGACTGGGGCGATTAGGGAGGGGGAGGGAGGAGGATTTTAGGGGGAGACTGTGGGAGGGGTGGGGGAGAGAAGGCAATTAATCTCCAAAAGCACCGAAGTCCACAGGCGTAGTCCCTGATCGATGAATTACGATCTGATTCGTTTAATGTTTATCAGTGAATCGTGTCATGCATATACAGCCTCTCCCGCAAGCCTGTATCCTGAACACTTCTGTACGCATTAATGTTGTACTACCCTGTACACTGTACCGAGTCACTCCTCCATGCACTCCCCTAAACACCTGTCCTGTACACCATCTTGAACCCATGTTCTGTATCCCATCTTGAACCTCTACCCTGTACACCATCTTGAACCCCTACCCTGTACACCATCTAGAACCCCTGGTCTGTACTCCATCTTGAACATCTACCCTATACACCATCTTGAACCTCTACCCTCTACACCATCTTGAACCCCTGTTCTGTACACCATCTTGAACCTCTGTTCTGTACTCTGCCTCGATCCTGTAGCCTCACATCTTCCTAGGAGCCTCGTCCATGACTCCTTGCTCTGAACCACCCCCGCTGAAAGCACCTACTCTTAAACCTGTTTTACCCCATGATCTCCGAGACTATCTTAACTTCAGGAGTTTTATCCTAAACCACATCATCGAAACCCAGAGGCAATCTAGGCTTAGCCAGACTAGTGACCATTAAAACTGTAAATGAAAGTGAATCAGAAATGTCTTGTTGCAGAGAACTGACAGAACATAATCATGTTTATAATACAATTATTAATTCACTGATAATTTTTAGTCATTCTGAATATGTAACTAAACTGATAAAAGGCTGTGTATATGATAGCAAGCTGGAAAAATATGGGCTTAAAACAGACAACTTCAGGAGACTAATATGGCTCCAACAGGCAATTAGACATATCTTTGACATGTGCGGGAAATATGGAATAATTATTTACCTTTGGGAATCGATGATTCGAGCCCAGTTCTACCTCATGGTATATACAACAAAGATCATGAAATCCAACCCAGATATCGAAAGACAAAAGTAAACATTGTGACAAATTCATAAAGACAGAAAAAACATTTCCCTTCTAGATGTAGAAAACTTAAAATATAGTGCGCAGTAGACAGGGGCAAAACACCATAAATAAGATATGTAGAATATGGACTAAGAGAACATGGCTGTCAAGTAGGGAAAAAATACATGATAAAGACACTGGTTGTTTGTGGGACAGAAATAGACACTCACAAAGGACAGATCCAAGCATAGTATGCAGAGTAGGCAAGGGAAGAGAAATTGATGATCAATATGATAGCACTACTGAAGGGCAGGGACATGAAAATGAGGACACAGAGAATAAAACAACTGGAAATAGAAGATTGAAATGTGGAGAAAATGTGGATAATACGAAACGTAAGAGAAAGCATCGACTCAGAATGAAAATGATGAAAGTTTGGAGCAGAATTACAAGGGTGGAGGCGTGAATTTACCAAAGGTCGTACAAAACTACATTGTAACTTCAAACTTCACGTAG
>NC_092243.1:75910218-75947718 GCF_036320965.1 Panulirus ornatus | reverse complement strand
GTATGGCAGAAGTTAGTAGTGCCACAGTGGTATGGTAGGAGTTAGTGGTGCCACAGTGGTATGGCAGAAGTTAGTAGTGCCACAGTGGTATGGCAGAAGTTAGTAGTGCCACAGTGGTATGGCAGAAGTTAGTAGTGCCACAGTGGTATGGTAGGAGTTAGTGGTGCCACAGTGGTATGGCAGAAGTTAGTAGTGCCACAGTGGTATGGCAGAAGTTAGTAGTGCCACAGTGGTATGGCAGAAGTTAGTAGTGCCACAGTGGTATGGCAGAAGTTAGTAGTGCCACAGTGGTATGGCAGAAGTTAGTAGTGCCACAGTGGTATGGCAGAAGTTAGTAGTGCCACAGTGGTATGGCAGAAGTTAGTAGTGCCACAGTGGTATGGCAGAAGTTAGTAGTGCCACAGTGGTATGGTAGGAGTTAGTGGTGCCACAGTGGTATGGCAGAAGTTAGTAGTGCCACAGTGGTATGGTAGGAGTTAGTGGTGCCACAGTGGTATGGCAGAAGTTAGTAGTGCCACAGTGGTATGGTAGGAGTTAGTGGTGCCACAGTGGTATGGTAGGAGTTAGTGGTGCCACAGTGGTATGGTAGGAGTTAGTGGTGCCACAGTGGTATGGTAGGAGTTAGTGGCTCCACTGTGGTATGGTAGGAGTTAGTGGTGCCACAGTGGTATGGTAGGAGTTAGTGGCTCCACTGTGGTATGGTAGGAGTTAGTGGTGCCACAGTGGTATGGTAGGAGTTAGTGGCTCCACTGTGGTATGGTAGGAGTTAGTGGTGCCACAGTGGTATGGTAGGAGTTAGTGGTGCCACAGTGGTATGGTAGGAGTTAGTGGTGCCACAGTGGTATGGTAGGAGTTAGTGGCTCCACTGTGGTATGGTAGGAGTTAGTGGTGCCACAGTGGTATGGTAGGAGTTAGTGGTGCCACAGTGGTATGGTAGGAGTTAGTGGTGCCACAGTGGTATGGTAGGAGTTAGTGGCTCCACTGTGGTATGGTAGGAGTTAGTGGCTCCACTGTGGTATGGTAGGAGTTAGTGGCTCCACTGTGGTATGGTAGGAGTTAGTGGTGCCACAGTGGTATGGTAGGAGTTAGTGGCTCCACTGTGGTATGGTAGGAGTTAGTGGCTCCACTGTGGTATGGTAGGAGTTAGTGGTGCCACAGTGGTATGGCAGAAGTTAGTAGTGCCACAGTGGTATGGTAGGAGTTAGTGGTGCCACAGTGGTATGGTAGGAGTTAGTGGTGCCACAGTGGTATGGCAGAAGTTAGTAGTGCCACAGTGGTATGGTAGGAGTTAGTGGTGCCACAGTGGTATGGCAGAAGTTAGTAGTGCCACAGTGGTATGGCAGAAGTTAGTAGTGCCACAGTGGTATGGCAGAAGTTAGTAGTGCCACAGTGGTATGGCAGAAGTTAGTAGTGCCACAGTGGTATGGCAGAAGTTAGTAGTGCCACAGTGGTATGGTAGGAGTTAGTGGTGCCACAGTGGTATGGTAGGAGTTAGTGGTGCCACAGTGGTATGGTAGGAGTTAGTGGTGCCACAGTGGTATGGTAGGAGTTAGTGGTGCCACAGTGGTATGGTAGGAGTTAGTGGTGCCACAGTGGTATGGTAGGAGTTAGTGGTGCCACAGTGGTATGGTAGGAGTTAGTGGTGCCACAGTGGTATGGTAGGAGTTAGTGGTGCCACAGTGGTATGGTAGGAGTTAGTGGTGCCACAGTGGTATGGCAGAAGTTAGTAGTGCCACAGTGGTATGGTAGGAGTTAGTGGTGCCACAGTGGTATGGTAGGAGTTAGTGGTGCCACAGTGGTATGGTAGGAGTTAGTGGTGCCACAGTGGTATGGTAGGAGTTAGTGGTGCCACAGTGGTATGGTAGGAGTTAGTGGTGCCACAGTGGTATGGTAGGAGTTAGTGGTGCCACAGTGGTATGGCAGAAGTTAGTAGTGCCACAGTGGTATGGTAGGAGTTAGTGGTGCCACAGTGGTATGGTAGGAGTTAGTGGTGCCACAGTGGTATGGTAGGAGTTAGTGGTGCCACAGTGGTATGGTAGGAGTTAGTGGTGCCACAGTGGTATGGCAGAAGTTAGTAGTGCCACAGTGGTATGGCAGAAGTTAGTAGTGCCACAGTGGTATGGTAGGAGTTAGTGGTGCCACAGTGGTATGGTAGGAGTTAGCGGTGCTACATTGGCTATGGGAGGAGTTAGTGGTGACACAGTGGTATGGTAGGAGTTAGTGGCTCCACTGTGGTATGGTAGGATTTAGTGGCGCCACTGTGGTATGGTAGGAGTTAGTGGTGCCACAGTGGTATGGCAGAAGTTAGTAGTGCCACAGTGGTATGGTAGGAGTTCGTGGTACTGCAATGAGCGTGGGGGTAGTTGGTGGTGCTGTGGTAAGTGGAGATGATGAGAGATAATGATGGTTTCATGAGAGAGATAACGGGATGTCTGGATGGGGTAGTAGAGAGAGGATGGGGTTAACATTCCAGTGATCACGGTTCAGGGAGGTGGTGTGCACTCATGTTGGAGGAGAGATGGAGAGTGTTGGAGATGGTGAAGCGTTAATGGGAAATGTGACTCACTTGGGCAAAACATTTGCTACATATTTATAGGAGGTTATGCAAAGTGTACGTACAACTAGTTCCAACACAAGAAATTAGGTCTAGATACATTATTCATATCGGCGAAAATCTCATCACTTAATGTTAAGTATCCTTTAGGGAAAGTTGACTCAGCCCAGAAGCTGAGGAAGAGGAACTGATAATGTTTTTGACACACTGAATATATACTTTAGGGGAGAGATCTTTTATCAGATGATCTAATGATTAGAATCTCTCTCTCTCTCTCTCTCTCTCTCTCTCTCTCTCTCTCTCTCTCTCTCTCTCTCTCTCTCTCTCTCTCCAGTCCTAGAGAGAGAGAGAGAGAGGTGGACATGTGGCGGATGAGAGATAGAGGTGTGGTAGATAGGAAGTTGAGGTGTGGTGGATGGGAGGTGGTAAATAGAAGATAGGAGTATAGTGGATTCGAGGTAATGGTGGGGTAGGTTGGAAGGTGGTTGTGTAGTGTGGAGGAAGATGGTGTGGTGGATGGGATGTGGAGGTGTGGCAGGTTGGGAGTGTACCCAAAACACAAGGGGGAGAGGGGTCGGTCAGTGACCTGGGTGGCGGTGAGGCAGCACTAGGAGAGACAGTCTGCCCTGTGAAGGTTGGGACACATGGGAGGGATGAACAATAGCGGCAGACCTGGGTGGTGGTCCACAATGAACATATCAGCTGGAGGAAAGACCATGGGAAGGACAGACCACAGGACATCTGATGGTCTATGACGAGGTCTTCGTCTGCCTGAAGGACATAATTTCATGTGTAGGAGAACCGACAGGATGTTAAGTCAGAAAGCATTTTCCAACAGACACTACACCTCCAGCAGGAGGAAAAAGAAAAAAAAAAAAATGAGAACGCTCGCCATGTAGTTTGGCGAAAGTATACTGCCGTGGTAACTTTATAGGAAAGTGTAAACGGGAAAAGTTCCCAACTGTCTGTGGTGGAGTTCTCCTGGGAGGACGTTCAAAACTGAAGCACAAAAATGAAACAAAAAAGGTTAAATTCTCTATTTTTTTTTTTCAGCGGAACTTTCAAATCCGTGCCTCTTCCTTGAAGCCCACGCATTTACTGATAGTAGATTACGCTCAAGTGTTTGTTTAGCTTTGAATTAAAGGCACCGATGGTGTTCGAACTGACTTATCTGATCGCAATTTCTTCCAGCGCTTTACAACTTTGTAGCTGAAACACTCTTTGCCTGCGTTGTTTTCATATCGGTTTTAATCTCATACTTCTGACGGCCTGTGAGTGTTATCACTGAGCCACAACTTAACATTCGCTGGTAAAGTGGTTCATCCAGATGTCTGCGTCCACTGCATACTCTGAGATTTCGAGGTCACCGCCGTGCACCGTGAGTTTGATCTAGGGAAACCTTGAGAACCGCGTGCGGGAGGGTTACCCTTCACAGACCATTCGGTCACGTGATGTGATACGGGGTCTTACGGGTCAGAGAAGATGGCCTAAGATGAGTATCTTTCGCCCTGTCGTGCTCCAGTAGTTAGACTTATGGATGTGATTCGTGTGTGTGTGTGTGTGTGTGTGTGTGCTATTCTTCAGTAAGTCTCTCCTAGTATCTTTTCTCACAAGCCTCTTTATCAAGTTCACTTAAATTCACCTTCCCATCTTATCTTACCCTGTTTCCCAGAAGCCTCTACAGTCATTCACCTTCACATCCTTCGACCAGTGACTTGACAGCCTTCTCGGCACGTTCACATCCAGGAGTCTCTCATTTGCATCACATTAGTAATTAATCCATTAATGCATATATGACATCAACCCCACTCATTAACGTACACTTACATATATTCCTCTTTTTAAACCAGGTATGCCCAATCATCAGTCCTTTTCCAAAGCATAACTTGACAAGCTACTCACCATTCTGATTTATACTTGGTGCTACGTAGAAGCCCTCCAATTATACACTATATTGTCGCATCTCCGCTCCTGCTCATATTCGAGTCACCCATCACTGATACTCGATCCCTCCCATCAAAATTACTGAAGCACTCTCTCACCTCCTCCCAAAACATTCGCCTCTCTTCCTCACTCCTCTCCTCAGTACGTTTTGTAATCCACTCTCATTCTTAACTATATAAGCCTCGGGCTCTTTTCCACAACTTGTTTACTAATGGCGTCTTAGCTACGTCTCTTCCTTATACATCAACTGACTGTTGTATGTCTTCTACCTCATTCTTGTATCTCCTCTGACGATGTGAACATTGCACGAAAGTGCAGTTGGGAACCTATCGTGTTTCATTTCCTGTGTGTGTATATATATATATATATATATATATATATGTGTGTGTGTGTGTGTGTGTGTGTGTGTGTATACACAAAGTAACATATAAGCTCCGTGTCTGTCTCGAGGTTTGGCAGGCGGGAACTCTGAGAGAAGTTATCACCAAAAGAGTAACACATAAAAGCCGTGGACAGACCACTCACTCCCTGGTCAAAACAAGGGTAGCAATTAATCATCGCGTGGGACGTAATAAGATTGTTGACACATGTTCCGCCGACGGATTTAGGGCGGCCACTCACAGAGCTTCACAGCAGCGGGCCACTCAACGACCGTAACAAGTCTCAGCCACTCAGCGAGCGGAAGTAGTCCCCGGCCACTCAGTGAGCTGGAGTCTATAGTCTGGGCCACTCAGCGAGGTGAACAACTCGCCGCCACTCAGTGAGATTAATATACTGGGTTAGTGTCAAAGGAGTCAAGTGATGCAGTAGGGTCATAATACGGCTCTCCAAGACCCCGAGGTCGTCTCTATGAAGCCAGGAACCTTCCTATATCCATTTCTTCTTGATTTTCTTCTTTTAATTTCGTTTTTACGAGAGAGATCAGTTAATCACGTCGATGCCATGATTATATTTGCTGAGAGACGAGCAAAGAAAAAAAAAATATGTACCGAGAAATAAAATGGTCCGTGCCTTTCCCTGTTACTGATTGTAGCGCATCATTGAAGATGCAGAACCACCACCCCAACGGAGAAGGCGGGGGGGAGGGATGGTCTGGGGGGTATAAAGTTATATAATGCAAAGCATTATGGGATATATGTAACAACTTTTTTTCTTATATCATTTTTCCTTTTTATTTCTCTCAAGAACTTCAGAGGTCGAATATATGACTTGCCCTACTGGGTGGCTTGGCTGGCTACCTGGTCGAGGACCAGACCCAACCTAGCCAAAGGAAGGAGTAAACAAATTAAACTGGTCGAGAGGAGTAAGTTGGGTAGATATGACCTGGGCGAGTAGGTAAGTGACATGAGTGAGTGAATGGACGACCTGACCAGGTAGATGGTCGCGTAAACTCGCTGACCAGGTCAAACATACACACGTGACCTTGTTTTGTGGTTGGTTACTTGGGGGGGGGGAATAGACGATGCATACATTACCCAGCTGGAAAGGCAGGCAGCTGGTATGGTCAGGTAGATCAGGAAAATGTCCAAACTAAGCCAATAGGATGAGGAACATCGCCCAGTAGACAAGTAGATGATAAGGTAGATTAATGTGTAATGAGACCCCTGTCTGACCTGGAAAAATGGTAGATGTCTGACTTAGCTCGTTCAAGTGGTAGATGACGACTAACCTGGTAGATGGCAGGAGGTACCCACAAGACCTCTCCATGGGGGTAGATGAGAACGTTGCTCTTGTACCGCACTTCGTAGTTGCCGTCGGCGCTGCAAGGAAGACACTTCGAGTCAGTCATAGATAAAAGGAGACAGACACACATCTAGACATGACCCTGGTCACTGAGGGAAGATATCCGGTGTGGGTGTGTGTGTGTGTGTGTGTGACACGTACGATGACGTGTCAGTCACGGGATCCACTCCTTTGCGAACCACGAGAGACAATGCCTCAAGATCCGTACAACGGTCGTGTACGAGGGAAGAAAAGAAGCGTCATAACGGCCAATCCTCGTGTGTCGGTTCTCGACACGGAAACCAAGGGAAGCCACACGCGTCCGAAGAGTCCACGTCTCAGGCGACTTGGACGCACTGAGACAGCTGAGGGAGACCAGTGCGTTAATGATAACACCTGTGGAACGGAGAATGGGAAGCCATACGCGACTGCAAGATTGGTATGGCACAAGAAAGCCTCTGTAGGTATGGACAACTCAGGAGGGAAACAACAGCTTTTGGGAGGGAGATTTTTGTGACGTTCATTACGTGGGGGTTTCCAGATTATGAGGAGAGGGTCTGCTTATCGTCAACGTGTTTAGCCTCTTTATTGCAGTGGTTGTATTGTAGTGATTTTGATTAATTTTTTTTTTTTCTCCAAAAGAAGGATCAGAGAAGGGGGCCAGGTGAGGATATTCCCTCAAAGGCCCAGTCCTCTGTTCTTAACGCTACCTCGCTATCACGGGAAATGGCGAATAGTATGAAAAAAAAAAAAAAAAAAATATATATATATATATATATATATATATATATATATATATATATATATATATGCTGTGGTCGTCTGTCTTTCTGTATCTGTGCCGTGGTCGTCTGTGCCGTGGTCGTCTGGTTCTTCTCTCTATATTTCACATTCACTATATCACGTTTCTTTTTCTCTCCATCATCAAGTTATTGCTCCGAGTTCTTCCGCCGTCCGTGGGTGTGTGTTCACGTGCATCAGTTTCTGTGTGCCGGGGTATATCTATTGATGTGTCTATATATGCATATATATATATATATATATATATATATATATATATATATATATATATATATATATATATATGTATATACATATATGTTTATATATATATATATATATATATATATATATATATATATATATATATATATATATATATATATATATATATATGCATATATAGACACATCAATAGATATACCCCGGCACACAGAAACTGATGCACGTGAACACACACCCACGGACGGCGGAAGAACTCGGAGCAATAACTTGATGATGGAGAGAAAAAGAAACGTGATATAGTGAATGTGAAATATAGAGAGAAGAACCAGACGACCACGGCACAGATACAGAAAGACAGACGACCACAGCATAGACACAGAGGACCACGGCATAGAAACAGACACAGACGACTCTGGCACAGACCACACGGCACACAACAGGCCGTCGATATCTTGTGGCGCGGTATTTTTCTCCCTCTGGCGGCGTGTCGTGTGCTCAGCTAAGCCCTCCGGTAAAACTTGGTACGCTAAGCCGTATCATCCGTGGCTGACCTCTCACGGGGGACCGGACGCGACAGACACATCCGTCGCAAGACATCGAAAATCTTGCTCGCACACCTGAGCAGGTTGGCGGCGCTCCGTGAGGTCCTGCCAGAGGCTGGAACAACCCTCTTGTCATACCTGGAGAGGTTGACAGTGTTCCGTGCGTTCCTTAAGGCAGTAGTAAGATGTACAGAAGGTGGGATAAAAAAAAAAAACGGGAAGTTTTATGATAGATTAGAACTTATATCTCGACAACACCAAGTGTGTAAATACCTAATTGTACTGTACTACCGGAGAGGGAGTCCTACACTCGTGGGGCCCCATCTCTTGTACTGTACGAGAAGGAGTTCTACACTGATGGGGTTCCATCTCTTGTACTGTACGGGGAGAGAGTTCTACACTCGTGGGGCCCCGTCTCTTAATGTTGTATATATGTACCATGTCTTTTACTCCTGTGTAAGTACACACACACACACACACACACACACACACATTCTAACCTGAGTCAGGTACCCATTTATCGACCCGCCACGAGAGGAGGATGAAAGCCTGGGTTGGGTGTGGGCCGAGTACTACACTGAGATTGTTTCATACGGATATCCGTACTGTAGACTGGATGGGATTCCTAACTACGTACGTTTGCTGAGGAAGTGAAAAACGAAGTGGATTGCATCAGCTTACAAGGGGACCTAGACAAACTCCAATGTTGGTGTGATACATGACTGATGAAGTTCAATTCATAAAGGAATTAGAGTAGTACTTTCCCAGTTCTGCAGTACCTAAATAGTATATTTTCAGCCAATCGGCCGCCTAAATCCAATAAACCGTTATTCATCGATGTATTCATTAATTACACACACACACACACACACACACACACACACACACACACACACACACACACCATCAAAACAACAAGGTCGAAACTCACTTGTTAAACAAGACGATGTCCGGCTTCCAGACCTTATCGGGAGGAAGACGAAGCACCTTAATGCCACCGTAGTCAGCCGCGTCCCACCTCAGCTGGTAATCCTTCCATACCTGTGGAGATGGAGAGGCTCAGAACACCTCATCCAACACATGACTGGATGACGCAGTTATAACATATAGTTAAACCATCAAAACTACGACATTCTCAATGAATCTCATATATATATATATATATATATATATATATATATATATATATATATATATATATATATATATCCTGATAGTTATGAGGAAAATGAAACACGATGTGATCATTACATGAAAGTGCACTTGGGAACTTGTGTTTCATTTTCCTCGTGGTTATCAGGATATACTAGATCACGCGCACTGTATATATCTGTATATATATATATATATATATATATATATATATATATATATATATATATATATATATATATATATATATATATATATAATCATTCAAATTCGTTTAGTCAGGAATGATATGTTCAGGCAAGTTCGTTGGTTGGTAGATCTTTGGGCCCAAACAACTGCTGTGGTCATTAGGCCTGGCTAGCGTCAAGCTACTGTATCCATCAAACTGGGGATGAAAACCTTTTTAACACCACCTTCAGGTGTTGGGATAAGCTGAAGACCACATATATATATGTATATATTCACACTACGCCTCTGTGGCCTATTCAGCAGCTTCTATACACTAATAAGGATTCATTTACAAAGCAACAGTTTACATTTTTGTCACATGAGAGAAAAAAAAATTAATTTATATGAACTGGCATGAAATATATTGGCCCAATGAATTCGCTACGTGAGCGAAGTTTCCTATGTATTTGTGGCTTCATGATTGGTGGGCCGTGAGCATCCCCCCCACCCCCAACACCTGCTGTAAAATGTTAATTCCAGTGAGACCCGCGACCCCGACGGGAACAATGATCGTGGTCTGTCCTGGAAGTAATACAAAAGTATTAAAGCAGATAACTTAATGTCACACGGCTTCATACTGTTGTTGTCACGGGTCTCTCTCTAACCTCTCTCTCTCTCTCTCTCTCTCTCTCTCTCTCTCTCTCTCTCTCTCTCTCTCTCTATAATGGAGCTACGTACGATAGTCTACGAGGTACATGTGAACAATAGGGCCAAAAAAAAAAATATAAGACATAGCATTTCGTAACTCTTAACAAAATACTATGTCACTCACCAGTGGTACACAACAAGCAAATGAAAGAAGTGGATGTGATCGACTCAGGAAAGCAGCCACAACTCACATTGCATGAACGTGAAAGAAGGAGAAAGAACAAAAAAAAAAAAATGTGATACAGTGAATGATGGAAATCTGTGATCGAAATGACTTCAAGTTTCCATTTTTGAAACTTAGACTGGAACGAGATTGAAAAAATAATGTCATACGTAAACTGGAACTACATTCTCTTCAAAGACAAAAGCAACCAACAATAAAGAGATTTATGAGAGACAGAAATAATAAAAGGTGAGGTTGTAATAAATGATATGGGAGGAAAAATGGGAAGGTACCAATAGATATGAAACGCTGGATGCATTGAAAAAGAGATTGGAAAAAAAAGATAAAAGTAGCAATAGATAATAAAACTATAGGAGAGATTGAGAACAAGGACGAGAGAGTCAGGTAATATTGCAATCATTAAGAACGGAGCAAAATTAGGAAGAAAACACTAATGGAATTCAATCGTATTTCTGCCACATATTTACATACGTTAAGAAAAAAAAGGATCTTCCCGGATGCGACCGATGAATTACGAAATGATCAGTGTGACTCGTGTTGTCTCGGTAGGAATGGTGAACGTGAATTTCAGACAAATATCCTAATGATCATGATGTCCCAAGTTCATAGTCATTTCCATCAAAATATGAAGTCACTATAACATTTATTACGTTAAATGACGGGAAATGCGCTCGATACATCACAATATCATGAGAGCAAGGCTACCAATGCGAGGCCAGATTAATGGGTATTTCTCAAAATGCTTCGTCCGTAGTGTCATATTGTTTCGCACAAAAAGTCGTAAGATACATTTCTTACGTTGTGTACAAAATCTAGAACAAATAACCTGATACTCGATCCTTCAAAGAGGGACGAAGAAAATAATTTACGAACTTAACCTCGGGCAATTATGCACATTGCTGTGGATACCATGCGAAAGTTGACAGTACAGAATGAACGAGATGTTCAACAGGTTGGCAGGATGTTCACCTGACAAGGATACACCCACAAACTCTGACGTGACTGAGACTGAGACGACAAAGAGCAACAGAGATACTAATGAGACATTCAGGACAAGATGGCCGCAACGGATCGTGTGATTTCTCAACGACCGTCAAAACTTTAATTCTGACGTGGGCGATGAAACACAGCAGAATAAAGAGAGTTTACAGATTGGGTTTGATCAACTATACATACGGGAGAACATAAGCTTCTTCAGAAACTTGTAATTACGAACTTGCTTCGACAGACTGATCAAGAAACAGTTATAATACTGAAGTAAATAGAAATATATATATATATATATATATATATATATATATATATATATATATATATATATATATATATATATATATATTCTTTTTTTTTTTTTTTTATACTTTGTCGCTGTCTCCCGCGTTTGCGAGGTAGCGCAAGGAAACAGACGAAAGAAATGGCCCAACCCCCCCCCATACACATGTATATACATACGTCCACACACGCAAATATACATACCTACACAGCTTTCCATGGTTTACCCCAGACGCTTCACATGCCTTGATTCAATCCACTGACAGCACGTCAACCCCGGTATACCACATCGCTCCAATTCACTCTATTCCTTGCCCTCCTTTCACCCTCCTGCATGTTCAGGCCCCGATCACACAAAATATTTTTCACTCCATCTTTCCACCTCCAATTTGGTCTCCCTCTTCTCCTCGTTCCCTCCACCTCCGACACATATATCCTCTTGGTCAATCTTTCCTCACTCATTCTCTCCATGTGCCCAAACCACTTCAAAACACCCTCTTCTGCTCTCTCAACCACGCTCTTTTTATTTCCACACATCTCTCTTACCCTTACGTTACTCACTCGATCAAACCACCTCACACCACACATTGTCCTCAAACATCTCATTTCCAGCACATCCATCCTCCTGCGCACAACTCTATCCATAGCCCACGCCTCGCAACCATACAACATTGTTGGAACCACTATTCCTTCAAACATACCCATTTTTGCTTTCCGAGATAATGTTCTCGACTTCCACACATTCTTCAAGGCCCCCAGAATTTTCGCCCCCTCCCCCACCCTATGATCCACTTCCGCTTCCATGGTTCCATCCGCTGCCAGATCCACTCCCAGATATCTAAAACACTTCACTTCCTCCAGTTTTTCTCCATTCAAGCAAGGTTATTAGGTACAGTAGGGTTGAGGGTCAAGTCATATATATATATATATATATATATATATATATATATATATATACACACACACACGATGGTCAACGTGGATCTGTTAGTACGCAAGCTCAGTTATTAGACGCATGATGCAAGCAATGAGGACCTATATAGCATTTTCTTGACTTTGCGAGACTATGGGTTTGGTATGGTAAACTACAAGATATTCCTCCAGGAGTGAACACTGTGGTGAACAAATACAAAAGTCGAAACTGGAAGAAATGGAAAGATGTCTGGTGAGGGACGACTTTTCTTTTTCCAGATGTGCCAAAAAGCAAGGGTCTCAGCATTGCCTATGGTAACAATAGCAAAAAAGTGAGTCAAAGACAAAAAACAAAGTAAGATAAGATTTTTATGGTCGAGGTCACTTTTGTTTCATATAATGATAACAATAAAAGATACTAAGGTTAAGAAAAGACGGAGAGAAAATGAAAAAAAGGAATATGCAAATAAGTTATGCAAATATGTCTTGCAAAAGAGCAGAGGAGAGCTTGATGATATTCACGTGAAAATAATTTAAATTAATAACTTGAAATGATTTAACAAGGGAACAAAAGGGAAAAATATCACCGATAATTTGCAATACCAAAGATCAGGAAGTAATCATAAATGAAAAGTAATTATTTGTAAACCACACCCAAAAGAGTCAGCAGTAATTGATATGATGAATATTATCAAAATTTGTTTCATCTAATTATTCATAATTACCCTAGGACCACTCTCAGTTTTATAGGGGTTCCTGGAGCACTGAGGGAGCGCTACAATCAGCAGCAGGAACACACACACACACACACACACACACACACACACAGGACCTGTCCCACTTCAGAAGCATCACTGAGGTCTAACTCGTCCGCCTGGCGGCAGTGTACAGTTACCTACATAACTTCAAGTTCGTCAGTACCCTCTTCACTTGTGCTGTCATTCATCCCTTACAACGTCCCGTAGCTCGGAAGGCGTGTAGTTAACGCCATGCCACCAACCCCCCCTCCCTTTTCT
Organism: Panulirus ornatus; assembly: GCF_036320965.1. Classification (NCBI taxonomy): domain Eukaryota; kingdom Metazoa; phylum Arthropoda; class Malacostraca; order Decapoda; family Palinuridae; genus Panulirus; species Panulirus ornatus. The sequence continues at coordinate 75,934,539 of NC_092243.1, read as the reverse complement.
CTCCCCCCACAAAAAAAACAATGAGAAAATAAGTTGTTTGGATCGGCCAAGAGGCAGTCACGAACCAGCCAGGGGACGGCAGTTAAAGAGCCGAGCCAATTGGATTCGCCATCCGCTTGTTGAAATAACAATGAGTGTGTCTTCTCTTGGTCTTGCTCGGTCGGGCACCGCAACCCGGCTGGGTTCGGTCCCAGACCTAGACCCCCTCACCTCCCCACCACCCCAGCTCTACAACTTCCAGTAGTGACTGCCTCTCTCTCTCTCTCTCTCTCTCTCTCTCTCTCTCTCTCTCTCTCTCTCTCTCTCTCTCTCTCTCTCTGGACTCTGGAAAGCCGCCAGCCAGCGCCCTTCCAGCCAAGAGTTCTACTAAATATGGTCACTTTTGTTGTGAAGTTCTCTTTTTTCCCCCACTGAGGGAGAAGACCAAAAAAAAAAAAAAAAGACAAAAACAGAACAGACTCAACGAGGAGAAAAGTTAATGGGGGACAAGAATGATCCCATTTCCATAACTATTCCGTCACTTTTCCATCACTATTCCATCTCTTCCATTAACATGAGGGAGGCAGGAGGTTAACAGTTGGTCAATTAACATCTTTCTCCTCTGGTTTCCCACGTCCTGCCAACCGTTAACACTGTTCCTTGACCTGTAAGAATATTACGAAGATAAAAAAAGATAAGACGTGACCCCTCGTAGCCGACTTGTCGGTCACCCTCAGAGACGTCTAGTATGTTTTTGTTTTCGTCTGTCGTGTGTGAGTCTCCCAGGTGATGACGCCAGCTAGAGTGTGGGTGTGGCGGCTGTGAAGGTAGTATGAATGGTGTTTACTATTTGCTGCTGCTGTTGCCGACTGTTACCGCTGCTACTGATGTTCCTCCTGCTGTTACTAATGCTGCTGCCACTACTACTAATGCTGCTGCCACCTCTCCTGTTCCTGGAACTCCTCCTCCTCCTCTTCTACCTCCTCTTCTCACTCCTCCTCCTCCTCGTCCCCTTCCTCTTCCTCCTTAACGCGAGAACTGAGGATGCAGCAGCTACAGACACCAGTACTCTTGTAGGAAGTCTTTCAGGTCAGTTTGCCAGCCAGAGCCAGGCGTACAGAGCGAGGGTACGTGGGTCCGCCCCATCCGCAGCGCTAGCACCAGCGTCTCCCTCCCTCCCACTATCCCTCCACCTAGTCATGGTAACCTCCCACTTCGCCCCCATCCCCGCCCTCCCCCCCCCCCTTCTCTCTCTCTCTCTCTCTCTCTCTCTCTCCCTCCCCTCAGAACCTTTACTTTGCTATCTTCTTCTTGCAATGCTTTTAAGGAGAATTTTTTTTCCAGTAGTGTGGCCAAAGAACTACTCCTGTTGGGTCCATGAGGGGGTTTGTGTAGTCTGTGTATCCATATAAGTACGTGACTCTCTCTCTCTCTCTCTCTCTCTCTCTCTCTCTCTCTCTCTCTCTCTCTCTCTCTCTCTCTCTCAGACAAGGAACATGGTTAGGCATCTGTAGCGACGCTGAACACCGACTGCGAGACATTTAGTCGACGACAACCATTACCGAACCATCTCGACAGATGCCAGAAAGAACGATAAACGAAATTCTCTCCTGCATTAGGAATCACGAAACTCGAAAGATTTTTGTAAGTCGGGTTGAAATGTGGCGTGTTGTCTGGCCAAGCCAGAAAAATGGCGTCTGCACGAGGCCAAGCAGTAAGTCTGATGATCCCAGCCAAGGCAGATATCTTTGGCGGTGAAGCCTTCGCCAGGCTTCCAGACTCAGGCCAGCCTTTCTTGCTACGCCAAACTGACCAACCTCCCCATCCTTATTAACCTGGCCATAATGGCCATTCTCATGAACTTGGCCATTATAACCATCTATACTAACCTGGCCATTATGGCCATCCTCCTTAACCTGGCCATCCTCACTAACCTGGCCACCGGATCATCTCTGTCAACCTGGCCATCTCTGGGCCAAAGAGACTCGGTCTGTGCCAGTCAGTGTCCAGCTGAGGGGGTCCGCCACAGCCGTTTCTGGCTAGACACACCTACCTCGACCTTCCTGAGTCAGATATGCCGGATGAGATGCTTGTAGGACTTTGTATACTTGTGATCTTTGTTTACTTGTGATGTATAATTAGGAAATATTACACACACACACACACACACACACACACACACACACACACGTATTCCCCGCGTGTCGTAGAAGGCGACCAAAGGGGGCGGAAGCGGGGGGGGGGGGGGGCTGGAAACCCTCCCTTCCTTGTATTTCAATTTCTAAAAGGGGAAACAGGAGTCAAGCGAGGAGTGCTCATCCCCCTCGATGGCTCAGATTGGGGTGTCCGAATGTTTGTGGGTGTAACCAAAATGAGAAGAAAGGAGAGATCGGTATCATGTTTGAGGAAAGAAACCTGGATGTTCTGACTCTGAGTGACACCAAGCTCAAGGGTAAATGGGAAGAGTGGTTTGGGAATGTTTTGGGAGTAAAGGCAGGGGTTGGTGAGAGGACAAGAGGTAAGGAAGGAGTATCGCTACTCCTGGAGCAGGAGTTGTGGGAGAATGTGATAGAGTGTAAGAAAGAAATTCTAGATTGATGTGGAGAGAGATGGGTGATTATTGGTGCTTATGGTAAGTATTTTGGGAGCAGGAGCGTGAGAATATCAGCAGCTTTGATGCAGGAGATAGGGTTTCAGTGTTGGGTGATTTTAGTGCGAAAGTGAGTAATGTTGCAGCTGAGGGTAAAATTGGTGTATATAGGGTATTCAGTGTTGTGAATGGAATTGGTGAAGAGCTTGTGGATTTGTGTGCTGAAAAAAGACTGGTGATTGGGAATACCTAGTTTGAAAAGAGAGATATTCATAAGTATACGTGTGTGAGTAGGAGAGATAGTCAAAGGGCATTATTGGACTACGTGTTAATTGATAGGCGTGTAAAAGAGAGACTTTTGGATGTTGCTGAGAGGGGAAGCTGGAGGGATGTCTGATCATTATCTTATGGAGGTGAAGGTGAAGATTTTTCAAAAAAGTAGAGAGAACGTTGGGGAGAAAAGAGTGGTAAGAGTAAGTGAGCTTGGAGTACCAGGAGTGAGGGAGTACCAGGAGAAACTGAGTGTAGAATGGCAAAAGATGAGAGCAAATGACGTGAGAGAAGTGGGTGAGGAATGGGATGTATTTATAGAAGCAGTGATGGCATGTGCAAAACATGCATGTGGCATGGGAAAAGTGGGATGCGGGCAGATTAGAAAGGTCAGTGAGTAGTGGGATGAAGAAGTAAAGAAGTTATTGAAAGAGATATGAGAGGCGTTTGGACGATACTTACAAGGAAGGAGTGCAAATGATTGGGAGATGTATAAAAGAAAGCGGTAGGAGGTTAAGAGAAAGGTAGAGGGGTTGAAAAAGAGGGCAAATGAGAACTGGGGTGAGAGAGTATCATTAAACTTTAGGAAGAATAAAAAGATATTCTGGAAGGAGGTAAATAACGTGCGTAAGACAAGAGAACAAATGGAAACATCGGTGAAAGGGGCAAGTGGGGAAGTGATAACAAGTAGTGATGAAATGAGGAGATGGAGTGAGTAGTTTGAAGGTTTGTTGAATGTGTTTGATGATAGAGTAGCAGATGTAGGGTGTTTTGGTCGGAGTGGTGTGCGAAGTAAGAGGGTAAGGGAGAACAATTTGGTTAAGAGAGATGAGATAGTGAAAGCCCTGCAAAAGATAAAATTCGGCAAGGCGGCGGGTTTGGATGGTACTGCACCTTTGATCTCCTGCACCTTTCTCTTGTACATTTGCCAATCACTCACACTTCTTCCCTTCAAGTAACGCCTATAAACCATTCTTTTCTCTTTAGCAAGCTACTTGGTTTCACATGCCAGGCGAGGTCCAGGTGCTTCGATCCTCAGCCCTGCAGCATACGTCTGGCAGGGTTAAGGGTCTGCGACCCCCAGCCCTTCAGCACTCGTCTAGCAGGGTCCAGGGTGACCTACCAGCCCTGCTACACACGTCTGGCAGGGTCAAGGGTCCGTCTGTGGTCAGGGTCTAGGGCTCATTCCGTGCCCTGGGAACCAGCCACCTGGCTCATGGTGCTGGCGTTAGGGTAAAACTGTAGCGCCAAAGCAGTGTCCTCCAGGCTCGATGCCGTGCATCTTTCCCGGAACCCCACTCCAGTACGTGGGAGGTGCAGGCGCAATGCGGGGACGGTCCGCGTATTTAGCATTTTGATTTAATACTGGGGACGGCTGTGTGCGTTGCCTGGGGGGAGGATGAGAGAGAGAGAGAGAGAGAGAGAGAGAGAGAGAGAGAGAGAGAGAGAGAGAGAGAGAGAGAGAGAGAGAGAGAGAGAGAGAGAGAGAGCGAGAGAGAAACCCAGGAGGTCAGCGTCTCTGCTGGACTGTAAGGAGAATATAGACCACTCGGCTGCCGGGCATGAGCTCTGGCCGATGGAATGGGATGGGATGGGAACGTTGAGGGAGGGAGGGAGGGAGGGGAGCTCATCCCAGCAGTGTAGCGATAGGGGGATGTTATCATACAGGGAATTATTCCAAGACTTTCCTGATATATTCCCAAGCAGCAGCTTTATTACTGAACTATTTATAAAGATCATAAAGTGCTCAAAAGTTTTGAAGATGCTTAAAGCGTTGAAAGTTGTTTAGAGAATAACTACAAGGAGGAGAGGGGGAGGTCGAAGTTTGCAGTGGCGGCTGGGTTTCCTCCACTAGACTAATTAAAACTACCGACCTTTTCTTCCCCCACCCCACCAACAACCCACCACTGGTTATGCAGCTGTTTTATAACAAGGGTTGTATAACGCTCCTGCAGACCGTGGTTCTGACCTGGGGATCAGGGCCTTGCCCCACTGTGGAACGTGGTCATAACCTCAGGTCTCTCACTAGTGTATTGGGAATAGCACACCCACTATGACGTACTGGGTACAGTATATGGTAGTACACCCACTGACGTACTGAGGATAGTACATAGTAATCCACCTACTGACGTACTGGGGATAGTACATAGTAGTACACCCAATGACGTACTTGGGATAGTACATGGTAGACACAGATCTGTTCACTGTAGTCTGCAGGTCATTATAGCTGTATCGGCATCACTGCCATATCAAAAGGTTTACCAACTGCAGTAAACACAAGCACCTGAACCTCGGTCAGGTGTCGACACGTATACTAACACAAGGAATCATCATTTTGCAAGGATTTCATAATTACCACGATGTACCCACGTGCCGTACGGGACTTAGGATGTACCTCTCACCCTGGGTCATGAACAGTATGCACTTCTCATTCTGGGTCACGAATAGTGTACACCTCTCACCCTGGGTCATGAACAGTGTGCACTTCTCATACTGGGCCATTAATAGTGTGCACTTCTCATACTGGGCCATTAATAGTGTGCACTTCTTATACTGAACCATAAACAGTGTGCACTTCTCATACTGGGCCATTAATAGTGTGCACTTCTAATACTGAGCCATGAACAGTGTGCACTTCGCAAGTTATCTATTTGTGCTTCTCAGACGTCTGTAAGCCTGACAACTACACGTTAAAATGGCTAAAGCAAAAGCACAATAGAAACTAGGAAAAGGAATTACACAGATTTGTTGTGTGAGGAAGCATGGATCATAATAGTCAATCCTCGTGGACTTAGTATCGACACACAAACTACATGAAGCAGCGGACAGAAGCATGCCACAGGACCAGGTCGTAGGTTTGGAACACACACAAACAACTCACGAGAATGTGGCCGAAGTAATACCTCTAGACCAGAGAGAGAGAGAGAGAGAGAGAGAGAGAGAGAGAGGGTAACAGCGTGCCAGCAAACAGAGAGGAATGGTGGAAGAGAGGAGTTGGCAGAATAGTTAGTGAAGCAAGGCTCTTGGCCTCACCCTTGCTAAACGAGACGTGGAGGAAGACCCACCGCAGATATGTGAACAACACTCCATACTGGAGCAAACAAGAGCCCTGTAAATGTGACACACCTGCTCACAACAAGAATATTTCTAGCACCTTTATAGCAGAACTCCCAGCTTTTGGAAAGCAACCTTTGTCGAGTTCGGAAGGTAGACTTTCCAGAATAGATTGTAGGATATGATTTTGTCTAATGTATCTAATGTTACTGTTGCGTTCAACTGTAGTGATTTGAAATTTGACAGTACGAAGCGAGTGAAATATAAAAAGATATGAATGGCAGTTATGGTTTTGTACTGTTGATTTTAGATAAGTTACTGCCTCCCGCTCCATGATCCCGGGCACGTATAAGTTTAGAGAGCTAGTATGTTCTGTACGAGAAAGAGAGCTTGTATCCAAGGTGTGAAGTATGTAAAGTGGAATCGTCGACGTAAGAGTGAGAAGAAAGATCATTAATGGAGAGAGGAAAGCGGGTGGGAGATAGGATGGAACCCTGTGAGACGCTGTTGATGAAAGAGTAAGAGAGGGATACCAATGTAGCAACGACTAACTCGATGGAATGATTAGAAAAGCAGCTGCGCATTAGAGAACAGACAGAACTACAAAATCCAAAGGATGGAAGTTTTTTTTTCTGTCAGGAAGTTTTTTTTCTGTCAGGAAAGACTTGTGTTATTCATGGTTTAGAGATTTTTGAATGTAAGGAGAAAAGATTCACCAAAATGTTAAATTGAGGAGACGAAATGCGAGTCAGATAGAACAGTTTCGTGTTGAACCTTGTACCACGAAAGCCAAATTGATGTCATGAAGAGAATGGGATTCTGGACGTTTAAGAAAGTGAGTTAGAGAGATTTTTCGAAGGTTTCGCAAAAACAGAAACGACAGCGATGGGGCGATAGTTAGGGGTGATATAGTGGCCTGTCTTAAGAATGGTCCATACACAGCGCACGATTTTGAGGAGGAGGATGTAAGTTTTTTGATAGGCAGAGACGAAATATGTGAGCAAGGATCAGAGCTACCTCACAGGAACATGATAGACCCATACCTCTCACCCTTGGCCATGAGGAGCCTCTCAGTACCCCTAACTCCAGTAGGCCACACCCTCATTATTACACATGTCCTCATCACAGGAGGCTTGCAGCGGGGGGGGGGGGGGGGGGGGGCATGAACCTTCCCACCATCCCTCATTTCTTTAGCTATCTCGTGCAACTTGAGCCGGGGTCCCCACGCTTGGCTCCCACACTCACCCAACCACCTCCTCCTCCTCCTCCTCTTATTTCAGAGCGAAACCTGTGGAAGGTCTTCTCTTCCTCTGTGGGATTACATTTACCATCTCCACCCAGCACCTAGTACTCGGATTCCATTGATGAAGTTACTTTTCTTCAGTCAAAATTGATTTCTTTTTATTTTCTTTTTCATCATAGACTCAAGTTCGGATTAGCTTCTTTGGCGAGAAAGGGAAAGTGTGGATTCCGCTTTTTTTCATATGACTAGGTTTTCGACCTTTGGTGAGATCCTGAGAGGGTGGTGGTTGTGGTGGTGGTGGTGGGGCTGTGTCAGTGTTCCACTGTATTTTCTCATCGCTGAATTCTCTGCTATGTTTACAGCATCAGCGCCTGTAACGTCCCTCACCACGACTGTTGTGAGGGACGTTACTGTGAGGGCATAGCTCACTCAGCTGTTGTAAGGGTTGTAACCGTGAGGGCACAACACACGGCTGTTGTGAGAGGTTGTGAGTGTGAGGGCATAATTCACTCGTGGCAGTTGTGAGGGTTATGACTAAGGGCATAACTCACTCATGGCTGTTGTGACGGAGAGAGAGAGAGAGAGAGAGAGAGAGAGAGAGAGAGAGAGAGAGAGAGAGAGAGAGAGAGAGAGAGAGAGAGAGACTACTATAATAGTTGAGAGGATGTGTGTGTGTGTGTGTGTGTGTGTGTGTGTGTGTGTGTGTGTTTTGTGGGTGAGGGGAATTGTATGGGGCGGGGGTGGGGGGAAGGTAGGTCTGGCATGACAAGGGTGACCCAATTATGATCATAATAACGAGGCCTAACCTGGGTCGGTTCCGGCAACAAGTCTCTTGCTCTCTGGATGTAAACAGTAACAAAGTACCCAGCTAATTACCCTAACGACCCTGTCCTCTTGCCTAACAACCGTATCCACCGCTTGTCAACACCGACGACCCTCTCGTGTCGTCTCCCCAGGACGACCAGTGGTGAGTGAACGACTCCGGTAACCTCCCTTCATTATCTCCCAGAGCTTCGCGAGGCTTAAGACTTGATATAAAAACCAACTTTGGTTTTTGCTTCTACTGAAGGAGGGTCAATAAGCCAACGCTCGTCAGGGCTGCAATTAATTGAGGGAAATCTTCGACCATTTCCTCTTCAGGAATGTCATCAGCCACGTCTTAAATGTGCTCATCATCATGTTCGACTCACTAGACCCCGTCGGCAAACTTCGTCATGTCTCGAACTCGCGCGTAACTTCAGCGGAAATGTGTCGGAGGTGTAGCGGTCTTAGCGTACCATCTGCCGAGGGCCAGGCTGAAATATGGCTTAAGCCATTTTGACGTTCTGTCTGTCGAGTGTGGTAGTCATGCCTGTAGAACGTAAACAAAACGAAAAAGAAGAAAAACCAATATCAATATCAAAGGAAATTAGAAAATAATACTTTCTAATACTACTGTACTCTATGATGATCCACCATGCAGGCACAAAATGTGTCTGGTGTGGTGTGGCTGTGTGGCACAGACTGTGGTGTGGCTGTGTGGCACAGACTGTGGTGTGGCTGTGTGGCACAGACTGTGGTGTGGCTGTGTGGCACACACCGTGGTGTGGCTGTGTGGCACACACCGTGGTGTGGCTGTGTGGCACACACTGTGGTGTGGCTGTGTGGCACAGACTGGTGTGTGGCTGTGTGGCACACACCGTGGTGTGCTGTGTGCACACACTGTGGTGTGGCTGTGTGGCACAGACTGGTGTGTGGCTGTGTGGCACAGACTGGTGTGTGGCTGTGTGGCACAGACTGGTGTGTGGCTGTGTGGCACAGACCGTGGTGTGGCTGTGTAGCACAGACCGTGGTGTGGCTGTGTAGCACACACTGTGGTGTGGCTGTGTGGCACAGACTGTGGTGTGGCTGTGTGGCACACACCGTGGTGTGGCTGTGTGGCACACACCGTGGTGTGGCTGTGTGGCACACACCGTGGTGTGGCTGTGTGGCACACACCGTGGTGTGGCTGTGTGGCACAGACTGGTGTGTGGCTGTGTGGCACAGACTCAGGATGTATCTTTACACCAGACAGATCAATGAATCGCGGAAGTCCTTCTTGTCCCACATAAAGCCATGCTCTGTGGTATCAGGCATATGCAGTAACTCATCCCAGATACCTGACCCCATCGCACTCCATCACCATGTCTTCAGTCAGTCACGCCCTCACCCTGGTCAGTCACTTCCTGACCCTAGTCAGTCACGCCCTGACCTTGGTCAGTCACTTCCTGACTGTGGTTAGATACGCCCTGACACTGGTTAGTCACTTCCTGACCCTGGTCAGTCACGCCCTAACCCTGGTCGGTCACTTCCTGATCCTGGTCAGTCACGCCCTGACCCTGGTCGGCCACTTCCTGATCCTGGTCGGTCACGCCCTGACCCTGGTCGGCCACTTCCTGATCCTTGTCAGTCACGCCCTGACCCTGGTCAGTCAAAACCTGATCAAAGACAGAAGTTTCCCAGCTCGGCTTCCTTAAGCTAATAAGGTCAACAAAAGTTACCTAGCCGCCTTATGCAGTCCGCTTTGCTTGTTCACAGCGACAGCGCCAGTTCACGAGAGGGAATTCTAACCAGGCAAGAAGGTAAGTATATTGTCCTGCTCTGCTTCGATACACGTGTTGATGGTTTACATGAGACATCACTGACAGTAGGGTAGATCATGAGAGTAGGACGAGCATGGCTGATGGTGAAATTGGACCCATATAATCAGGAAAAAGGTAAGAGAAGAATACAAAATAAGTTTGAAAATCTAGAAAATAGGATGGTTATGGCTGAGAGGAGACTAGACAGCAACAATTATGAAGGCTACGGTAGGAAGGAAAGGCATAGTCGACAGATGCTGGACATAGGTTTTTGGTGCTTGATAACCAAAATGGAGAGTATGCCTCGTGTCTCTCATGACTGAGATTTTTTTTTTATAAGACTCACAAAACCTTCCTGAGCTTTACCGTGGGAACAACACGTTAGAATGAGGTTGTGTTACCTACCCATGAGCCAAGCTGGAAGGAGAATCTGCACACAAGGGCCTACGTCTATACTTGGGAACACCACAAACGACAGATGTTAGAAAAGTTAGAATAGTATGCCATAGAAAGGTTATGATCAGTGGGCTGCTTCCGCCTAGGTATAGTGTAAGATCTGTGACTTCATTTGGAACGTTTAGTGTTCATATGGAGAGTCGAAGGGTATCTGCAGGATCAGGGAAGATGGAGGAGATAGAATTTCTGGGTTAGTTTAGTAGTGGCGACAGCTTGTTCGTTACAGATGGCTTACGCTCAAAGATGGTCGGGACAACACGATTTTAGGCAGGATTTTAGATGAAAATATATAGCAGATATTTAACAAGACAGGTAGAATGATGATAGGTAGGAGGACGTCCGTTATCAAGGTCAGATGAGGTCACTCGAGGCAGTGGAGTTAGGTCAAGTATCGTCAACCCGACGCCTGGTGTCGCTACGAACGGGATCTTACCACAGGAAATCACAACACAGGTAGAGTACCTTACACAACTGAAGTTTTCCCACACCAACGGCAGAAATTTGGATTTAAAATACGAAATGAACTAACATCTTATGCTCTCTCAGAGATGTCTTATATCATAGTATCAACAGAAACGCTTATTAAAACTGCAAACATTCACTCAGTAGAATTAATGACGCCAGGAAGCAAGGCTGGATGTTTGAATGATACAATGACTTAATTAAGTGTAAAATAATTGCATACAGGATGTCTGCATGAAGCAGTAAAGACTCAAGGAATATATTTACGATAACTAAGAGACTGTAGAGAGGAAATTAAACTTAGTAAAAGCGAAATTTAAAAAGAATTCTTGCGACATGTAGAACAACTTGAACGATTATATTTCCTCTGTGAAGAAGAGATTAATAAAACAAAATATGAAGACAAGAAAATCCAATTCTAAACACGTAATTCTATTCAGTATTTACCTTCAAGAAACCATGGGATCCTCAGGCGTTCAACGTATTTCCAGGGATTACCAAGTAATAAAATGGAAAACACTGAGAGCCATCAAGTACGTAAATATTTAAGAAAGGAAAAATAATCCCAACTGCAGTAGTTGAGAGCAACGCCGTAGATCCTCTTAAGAACAGGATCTTGTGTCAATTCGTTTCATATTTACGACTGACATTATTTGCGCCTCATTAGTGCACATACAAAGCTCCACAGGTACAGGGTTGCGGAGACATCTGCCTCTCTGGTCTTGCTACAGGAATCTGTGGGTTTCTGATCTCGTCCTCCACCACAAGCAGCCTCGGAAGGTCCCAGCGGGTGGTCTGCTGCTGTTTCAATTCCCTTTGTCTTCCTTTGAACTCAAGGGCCTGTGACGGTCCTCCACAGACGGTCGTAAGACCATTAGGTCTTCTGTTATCGGTCTATATATGAATTGAGCGTGGTTATTTGCAGACTAGAGGAACAACAGTCAATAAATCTACGGCCGTAAAGAACACCCATATATAATGAATTTGCAGCCTAAAAGGACCCCTGATATGTGAATTTATAGCTTTAATGAACCTTAATATATGAAGTTACAGCCAAACGTAACTTTAATATATGAATTTCAGCCTAAGGAAACCTTAGTATATGATTTTAAATCCTAAAGGAACATTGATATATGAATTTGCAGCCTTAATATATGAAATTTCGGCCTATGGGAACTTTAACACATGAATGTAGCAGCTTTGTGAACCTCAATATATGAATTTACAGCCTAAAAGAACGCAATTACATGAAATTACATCCGAAAGCAATCTTCATATACGACAAGTTCTCTCGTGTCATCCTACCCTATTCATTACTAGGCACTGTTTGTGCTGACCTGCACTTAACGAGGCTTTAACTTATGATTCAAGATGAGATTGGAAGAAAAGAAAGAAAAAAAAATCGTAAATACTTTTCACTGTCTCTTCACTTTTCCTTCATAATCCTTTGCTTATCAGTTACTGAAGGAAAGAAAATCAAGGATGAATAACAGAAAGAGCGGAGGAGACAGAACAGAACCCCGAGGGACACTGACATTGGACTGACTCGCCAGGCAGGAGGAAACAGAATGAGGGATCTGCAGACCAGACTCTGGTGCTACACCCTCTCATCATCCTTCGATAACTGAGGGGCTACGTCATAGGATTCCTTGCAGCGTCCCAGAGTGGATGAGCAGACTTTAGTGCGCTAACGAATGATAGTTTATGCCAGGGGATTCCTGCCTTGCGAAAGCCAAGACGGAGTAGATTCATGATGCTTAAGGAAGTAGGATCTGAAAAGAGATTTAATACTCTGGAATTGGTTGAATTCCGAGTAACAGGGTTCTTGCTGGAAGGGTTAGAGAGATCAACCTTCCTAGGGATATGCAGCACTGATCCACGTCTCCGAAAAGGGGTATCATTTCCTTATTCTGAGGAGAAACTGGGTAGACGAGCAAGCACAGGCGCGAGTTTGGAAGTGCGTCAGTTTAGGACATGAGAACGCACAGTCCTTCCTGAGCCATACGTCTCGTTTACGTCCAGAGATGGAAGTCTTTTTGTCATGTATTAAGGCAGACTATATGGAAGGTCATGGAGGAGGAGCTTAAGAGGATGAGGAAATGAGGAAATTTTAGAATTATTTAAGGTGGTTTTGGAGGACAACTGGGAACCATAATGCGTTCCTTTCGTCATCAAGAGAGATTGGAAAAGTTGTGCAACAGAAGTTGTTATAGATTAATTAATGAACTATAGACCAGCAAAAGAGATTAGAATTACTTTTAGAGTGATACTACTTATGTCACACTGGCGAACACTCATCTGAACTTGGCTACAAGGGATATGTCTGGTCCCAGTATCACAAAGTACCAGAGATACTATTCAGGTACCCTAGTATCACAGAAAATCATCATCATCATCATCACCATCACCATCATCGCCATCATCATCATCATCATCATCGCCATCATCATCATCATCACTCACATAAACCACTTTACGCAAAGTTTTACAGAGTTCCACGTATACAAAGTTTGCCAGTAACCCCATGGTTTATCCTGGGTCCTGTGTCTTACGTGATGCGAGAAAAGCGCAAAAATATCTTTCTTTCTTTTTCCTCAAACTGTCTTAAGAAACGAGATGTGGTTGGACGTAGAATCCCCGACATTGACGGAAAAGTCCGAGTGAGAGGAATGCAAATTGACAGACTTCGTGGCTAGCAGCATGAGATTGCTTCCTTCCCACGTAGTTTATGGTAAGTCCATCACGTCTTCTGTTACGATATAGCCAATTGCTGCCTTCATCCCCCCTCCTTCCTTCTTCTGTCACTACTTCTATCGATGGGTTTTAAGTTTCTTTCTTTTTTCTAGTATCGTCATGATCACCGGTTAGCGTTCCTGACGCATTCACTGGGCCGCCCAGGGTCAAGCGGCGCATTGGTTCGAATCCTGGTTGTGGCAGTCGGTCCACAGACAACCTAGCTGTTCATCTATCCTTAGGGCCCGTATCTCACCTTGCTAATATTGACTAAGATTCGGTTAATATAGGTCAAAGATCATTATATTGGCTAACATACGGTTAATACAGGTTCAAACGCCATCAAACGGTTAATGCAGGGTCAAAGGCCATCATATCGGCTAACATATGGTTAATACAGGGTCAAAGGCCATTTATATCGGTTAACATTGGGATTCTAAGGGACGAGAGGCCATACTATCTCCTGCAATAAGAACATGTATGATGAAGAAACAACTGAATGACCACATCAGACTTCATTCACATCAGACTACCTTCACACCAGCTTCCTTCAAATCAGACTTGCTTCACATCAGACTGTCTTCACACAGGCTTCCTTCACATCAGACTTCCTTCACACCAGCTTCCTTCGCATCAGACTTTCTTCACATCAGACTTTCTTCACATCAGACTTCCTTCACATCACAGAGTTCCTTCACACCAGACTTCCCTCAAATCAGACTTCCTTCACATAAGACTTCCTTCACCCTCTCTGTTCCAGGTCATCCCCCACAGTTCATGTAAACTGATAAAACTGATATATTTTCATTCAACGAGACCTGTTAATAAGCTGTACTACACACACACACACACACACACACACACACACACACACACACCACACACAAGGCGTAAAGGAGGAACAGGTTGTGGGTGTGGTCTGTGATGCTTTGAAAGACATATTCCAGTTTACACTGCAGCGGTACATAACACAGGGCGCATAAACGGTATGAAAACACCACTAGAACAATTGATGCGATGAATTACCAGTAATTTCTCGAGGTGTGTGTGTGTGTGTGTGTGTGTGTGTGTGTGTGTGTGTGTGTGTGTGTGTGTGTGTGTGTGTGTGTATTCTTTATTTCTTTCTTGTCAGCCTGGAAGGCACGGGAAAGAGAATGTCCTAATCAAGGGCACCTAATTAGAGAGAGAGAGAGAGAGAGAGAGAGAGAGAGAGAGAGAGAGAGAGAGAGAGAGAGAGAGAGAGAGAGAGAGAGAGAGATTATATATAACTTCTCAACTTTTAATCAGATGATGACTTATGGTACACACAGTGAGTGGGAAGACTCATGATACACACAATGAGAGGGAAGACTCATGGTACACACAGTGAGTGGGAAGACTCATGATACACACAGTGAGAGGGAAGACTCATGGTACACACAGTGAGAGGGAAGACTCATGGTACACACAGTGAGAGGGATGACTCATGGTACATACAGTGAGAGGGATGACTCATGGTACACACAGTGAGAGGGATGACTCATGGTACACACAGTGAGAGGGAAGACTCATGGTACACACAGTGAGAGGGAAGACTCATGGTACACACAGTGAGAGGGAAGACTCATGGTACACACAGTGAGTGGGATGACTCATGGTACACACAGTGAGAGGGAAGACTCATGGTACACACAGTGAGTGGGAAGACTCATGGTACACAGTGAGTGGGAAGACTCATGGTACACACAGTGAGTGGGAAGACTCATGGTACACACAGTGAGTGGGAAGACTCATGGTACACACAGTGAGTGGGAAGACTCATGGTACACACAGTGAGAGGGAAGACTCATGGTACACACAGTGAGAGGGAAGACTCATGGTACACACAGTGAGTGGGAAGACTCATGGTACACACAGTGAGAGGGAAGACTCATGGTTCACACAGTGAGAGGGAAGACTTTATGGTACACACAGTGAGTGGGAAGACTCATGATACACACAGTGAGAGGGAAGACTCATGGTACACATAGTGAGAGGGAAGACTCATGGTACACACAGTGAGAGGGAAGACTCATGATACACACAGTGAGAGGGAAGACTTTTTGGTACACACAGTGAGTGGGAAGACTCATGGTACACACAGTGAGAGGGAAGACTTATGGTACACACAGTGAGAGGGAAGACTCATGGTACACACAGTGAGAGGGAAGACTCATGATACACACAGTGAGAGGGAAGACTTTATGGTACACACAGTGAGAGGGAAGACTTATGGTACACACAGTGAGAGGGAAGACTCATGGTTCACACAGTGAGAGGGAAGACTTTATGGTACACACAGTGAGTGGGAAGACTCATGATACACACAGTGAGAGGGAAGACATGGTACACACAGTGAGAGGGAAGACTTATGGTGCACACAGCGAGAGGGAAGACTTATGATACACACAGTGAGTGGGAAGACTTATGGTAGCTCCGAGGGAATGACCTCCTCCAGGAAAAGTTCCTGAAGAAGACATATTCGGGTAATACGAGGCAGACTTTCTCTGTATCGTCTGATTACACGAAGGTGCGACCACGATGGAGGAGGGTCAGCCCAGTCCTACAGGAGGATTTTATGACCTTAGTATTCTTATGTTGTTTGTTCATATCCTTCCATGTCCACGTTGGATGGTATTGCAGTTGAAATTATCAAGAAAAGGGGTGACTGTTGTTAATTGGTTTGTAAGGATATTCAGTGTCTGTATGGATCATGGTGAAGTACCTGAGGATTGGCGGAATGCATGCATGATACCAGTGTATAAGGGCAAAGGGGGTAAAGGTGAGTGTTCAGACTACAGAGGTATAAGTTTGTTGAGTATGCCTTGTAAGTTGTATGGGAGAGTAGTGATTGAGAGCATCAAACTGGGGAGGAGCAGTGTGGTTTTAGAAGTAGTTGAGGATGTGTAGATCAGGTGTTAGCTTTAAAGAAAGGGTGTGAGAAATACTTAAAAAAACAGATGCATTTGGAAGTTGCATTTATGGATTTGGGGAAGGCATATGATAGGGTTGTTAGAGATGCTTTGTGGAAGGTCTTCAGAATATGGTGTGGGGGAGTTGAGCTGCTAGAAGCAGAGATGTTTTCATCTAGGGCGTAAGGCGTGTGTACGAGTAGAAAGAGAAGAGAGAGAATGGTTCCCAGTGAAGGTTGGTTTTCGGCAAGGTTGTATGATGTCAGCATGCTTGTATAATCCGTTCGTAGATAGGGTTGTGAGGGACGTAAATTCAAGAGCCTTGGAGAGAGGGGCGAGTATGCAGTCTGTTGGGGATGAGAGGGCATGGGAAGTGAGTCACTTGTTGTTCGTCAATGACTCGGGTGAGAAATTGCAGAAGTTGGTGACTGAGTTTGGAAGAGAGTGTGAAGGGAGAAAGCTGAGAGTGAATGTGAACTAGAGAAAGGTTATTAGGTTCAGCAGGGTTGAGGAACGAGTAAGTTGGAATGGAAGTTTGAATGGAAAAAAATTGGAAGAAATGAAGTGTTTCAGACTATCTGGAATTGGACTTAGCAGCGGATGGAACCAGAGAAGCGGAAGTGTCACAGGGTGGGGGAGGGGGCGAAGGTTCTGGGAGCAGTGAAGAATGTGCGGAAGGAGAGAACATTATCTCGGAGAGCAAAAATGGGTATGTGTGAAAGGATGGTAGTTCCAACAATGTTATATGGTTGCGAAGCACGGGCTATAGATAGGGTTGTACGGAAAGGGGTGGATGTGTTGGAAATGAAATGTTTGAGGATGATATGTGGTGTGAGGTGGTTTGACTAAGTAATGAAAGGGTAAGAGAAATTTGTGGAAATATAGAGTGTGATTGAGAGAGCAGAAGAGGGTGTGTTGAAATAGTTTGGGGATATGGAGAGAATGAGTGAGGAAAGATTGACAAACAGGATATATGTGTCAGAGGTGGAGGGAAGAAGAAGAAGCGGGAGACCAAATTGGAGGTGGAGGGAGCGATCGGGGCCTGAACACACAGGAGGGTGAGAGGCGTGTAAGGAATAGAGTGAATTGGAACGATGTGGTATACCGGGGTCGACGCGATGTCAATGAACTGAATCAGGGCATGTGAAATGTCTGAGGTAAACCATGGAAAGGTCTGTGGGGCCTGGATGTGGATAGTGAGCTGTGGTACCGGCGCATTACACATGACAGCTGGAGTGAACGAATGTGGCCTTTTTGTCTGTTTTCCTGGCGCTACCTCGCTGACGCGGGAAACAGTGATTAAGTATAGAAAAAATATACATATATATATATATATATATATATATATATATATATATATATATATATATATATATATATATATTCCCTGGGGATAGGGGAGAAAGAATACTTCCCACGTATTCCCTGCGTGTCGTAGAAGGCGACTAAAAGGGAAGGGAGCGGGGGGCTGGAAATCCTCCCCTCTCGTTTTTTTTTTTTTTTTTAGTTTTCCAAAAGAAGGAACATAGAAGAGGTCCAGGTGAGGATATTCCCTCAAAGGCCCAGTCCTCTGTTCTTAACGCTACCTCGCTATCGCGGGAAATAGCGAATAGTATGAAAAAAAAAAAAAAATATATATATATGTGTGTGTGTGTGTGTGTGTGTGTGTACCACTGCGCCACTTGTATACGTATATTAATAAATCAATAGATAAATAAATCACGGGTTATTGCATTCAGGCAGACAATCGGCTAAAAAATACCCAACTGAAGTATGACAGATATTACATAACTGGGAGGTCATGACTGGGAGGTCATGACTGGGAGGTCATAACTGGGAGGTCATGACAGTTATTAGTTCATCATTCCTAACAAAAGCTTGAGATTAGGATAAGCTGGACGTTTCCACACTTACGATAAGCATATGGATGAGGTACGTTCAGACAGCCAGGGTGGCAGATATACAGGAATGTTCACGTAGGCAATGTTATGTTTTATACATTATGAACTTGATTGAACATTTGATGAATAATTGCGTTACGTAACACAGTAGCTGACATACCACATGATCAGAAAACTGAGCTGTTCACTTGTTCATGGATAGTCTATGACGTTAACAATGGTTGGTAAAAGACTGTTTAGACTTATATCTATCGGTATGAACTGTGATTGGAACAAGTCTATCGTGGTGACGTACGGCGGTCCGTGGTGGAGGAGCGTGGGGAGGGAAGAGGCCTGGGTGACGGGGGTGAGTTTGTAGTTTATTGCTAAACTGCCGTGTGAGCTGCTGGTGTTGGTCAGGAATGGTGGACCGGTTCAGCGAGATGAGATCCTCTTGGTAGGTGGTGTGAGAAGGGCCCGGAATGGTTCTGCATGCCTTTTTCTGCACTCTAACATGTCCCTTTGTGTATCTGTTAATGAGGTGGACCTGGCGGGAGAGGCGTAGGGGAGTTTAGGTAGAATAAAGATGGTATAGACATCCCTGAGCTCAAGTGATGAGTGCCTAGTGACTTCAGTCGGAGGATAAGGTACAGACGGTATGAGGAAGATTTGATGGTCGAGCTAAGGCGTCGTCTATACTGACATCTAATAGTTTGAAATCTTTGACGACCTGGAGGATGTCAGGGACTCGTGTGATGTCGGGGGCAGGATAGTGTGTGTGTGTGTGTGTGTGTGTGTGTGTGTGTGTGTGTGTGTGTGTGTGTGTGTGTGTGTGTGAACAACAAAAAATCTAATTCAGACAAGTGTTTGTCCCAATTTAGTATTTTTACACATATCCCTCTCACAGTCAGTCAGGTTGAACCCTTGAAAGAAAATCGACCAAACAGAATTTGACAGAAAAACATGCGATGGCGACTGTTCTGTGAGACATACTGTTTGCAGGCGAATTTTCCGTTTAGAATTTTACGTTTTGTATAATTCCATCAGATTTTACGGTAAGGGTTCGAATCATATGATTATATAAATGATATGATAATGCCACGAAAGTTGCTATTAAACTTTAGAGAGAGACCTCTATTAACCAGGAATATGTTACTTTAAGACTTCGCAGATAATCTAAAGATTACGAAACACGTCATTTTCAAGTTTATGGACCATCGTGGCGTAAGGGTTAGCACTGCTGACCATGACGCACTTACGTGCCACCCGGGGGTCGAGGCCCAGCACAGGTTCAAATCCAGGTCGTGGTGGTCAGTCCGCAGTCGACCCAGCTGATCATCCTCCCCACTAATGGGTGCTCGGTAAATTGGGGTACCTGGCTGAGGCTGGGGTGTATAGAACGTTGATGAGTCTGCCTTGATTGGGGCATTCATTTACCTGTCTCGCACACACACACACACACACACACACACACACACACACACACACACACACACACACACACACATACACACACAAGTAATAGAAGCATTTTTAGTTCCTAAAAGAATGAGTTTCGTCTTGGCTCAATAGGAAAACAGTTAAGCAATGTAGGTACATGACTGTACCATGTCACTCACCCTTACAAACATCATACATTAAAGGTGTTAGGTGTTCATATATATATATATATATATATATATATATATATATATATATATATATATATATATATATATATATATATATATATGATACATCTACGTTTGCATGACAAATAAGATAAAAGTATAGAAAATGTTGTCATGTTTGTGACAATATAGATCATCAGGACATCTGGATGCCAGAGAGTGTCATACCACATTGCCACGTTCTCAACTCTCATGCATCAGCAGCTGAAAATACTGTTGATCTGCACCAAGAAAGTACTTAATGTAGAATGGATTTGCAACATGAATTGATAAATAATCAGTTCTTTTAATAGATTTTTTTTTTTGGGGGGGAGGAGGGATATTAAACTATAAATGGCATCTTAAAGTGAAATATGGAATCCAGAAAATCGAGAAAATGATCACACTTTTTCAGAAAATAAACAAAAACAAAAACAAAGTAAGGAACAAATACGCCATTTGATTAAAAAATCAAGTCGTCAAAAGGTTCTATGTATAAAAAAAGAGGGGGGGCACCGGGGTAGGAAATGTCTATTGGACGAGACAGACAGAGAGAACGAGGAGCTGAAGGATGAACCGAAAAGAGAGAGAGAAAAAAAAGATAAAAGTTCAAAAAAAAAAAAGAAAAAGAACATGAGGGTAAAGTTCGCCGACCCCAAAAAAAGGTCAAAAACGGTCGATCACGTCGACAGGAAATCCACAGAGCCAGGCTGAATGTAGTAACCATCCCCCCCCCCCTCACCCCCCCAACCCCACCACCCCCCCTCCTCACACCACGCTAACCCCTCCCTGGGGCAGGTTTTTGGGGGGGAGAGAGGTGTGTGTGTGTGTGTGTGTGTGTGTGTGTGTGTGTGTGTGTGTGTGTCAGACGAGAGGGGAAATTGTCCTGGATTGTGGGAAGGAAGGGAGAGAAATGTGAGGAAATGAGGATTAGTGACCATCAAAGAAATGTGACGGGTGAGAAAGTTAGGGTTAGTGAGGAAATAGATGAGGGAGATCAGAATTAGTGAGGAAATAGATGAGGGAAATCAGAATTAGTGGGTAAATAGATGAGGGAAGATCAGAATTAGTGAGGAAATAGATGAGGGAAATCAGAATTAGAGGAAATGGATGAGGGAGATCAGAATTAGAGTAAATAGATGAGGGAAATCAGCATTAGTGGGTAAATAGATGAGGGAAATCAGAATCAGAGGAAATAGATGAGGGAGATCAGGATTAGTCAGGAAATTGATGAGGGAGATCAGAGGAGACTGGCTTTGGTCGAGGTAAGGGAGATAAGCTATCATCATCCAGGTGACCTCTTAGGTCATATGGGAAATGACCTACAGGTAGCGCTAAGGGTTTCAGGTCAAGACTGGAGGTTCGAAACGTGGGGGTCTGGTCAGGTTAGTTTGAGGGCACGAAAGGATCAACTTGAACCCTCCCCGCACACACACACACACACACACACACACACACACACGGGTCTGTGTCGCCATGATCTAGCAGGTGGGGAGGGGGGGGCAGGTGGATCTCTCTCTCTCTCTCTCTCTCTCTCTCTCTCTCTCTCTCTCTCTCTCTCTCTCTCTCTCTCTCTCTCTCTCTCTGCACCACAGTAACACAGTGTCCCCACCAGACACTCACACCACTCTCCCCTCCCCCCATCGTCACAGTTCTCATTACTCTCACCACACACTCACTCCGCCCCTCTAGTTCTCATCCCACACTCACTCACTCACTTTGATCTTATCCATTTTTCTTTCCTTCATCATTTCATTAATTACTTCGTGGGGAAAAATGCGTCGTAAATATCACCCTTCTGCTTAGGGGCTTTTAGGCCTCTTTTCCCTCTGCTTCGGGTTAGTAGTGTGGAGATATCTTTTTTTCTCTGTTTCTACATCTTTTTTTTCCCCTATTTCGTTCATCTGTTTCTTTATCAAGGTTGATTAACATGTAATTTGTTGACCAACGTCTGTCACATCCGTCTTCCATTACTGATACATATGTCTGCCACTACCTATCAAACGTGTATCAAACGTGTCATTAAACGTGTATTAAACATGTAATTAACATGGTAATTAACGTGTAATTAGCCTTATTTTTTTGTATAAGTATAATACTTCAAGTCTCCTCTCTCTCTCTCTCTCTCTCTCTCTCTCTCTCTCTCTCTCTCTCTCTCTCTCTCTCTCTCTCTCTTCTCTCCGTATAATATGAACCTTCCCCTTCTCCCCCCCCCATCCTGGAGACCAGGTAACTGTACACATTCAAGACTTGTACACATGCACCATTATTTTTTTTGTGTGTATATAGCATGTCTCTATGTACACACATACTAGGGTTTCGTGGCTGTATGTACACCATGGTTCCGTGGCCTCATGTACACTATGTATACTGACGTATGATCGTGTGTACATTCATGATAATATCTCTATATGTAGACATTACTACATGTGTGTCTTTATATGTGTCCCTCTGTCACACTAGGTGTGTACACTCTCACTTTATAAGTAATACTGCTCATAAGTAATGCCTATCACAGTTCATATACATTTTCATTTTATAAGTAATGCCATTCATACTACATGCACATTTGCACTTTATAAGTAATGCCGATCATAGTCCATGTACACTTTCATTTTGTAAGTAATGCCAGTACTCGTCCATGAACACTTTTACTTCATAAGTAATGCAACCAAGTTCTCCCCGGCCATAAGTGCTCTTGGTCATGTGATATGCATACACCCAGCTAACACACCCACAGCTAACAATCACAACAACTACCCCACAGCTACCAATTATAGCAGCTACCCCAAAGCTACCAATCACAGCATCTACCCCACAGCTACCAATCACAGCAGCTACCCCACAGCTACCGATCACAGCAGCTACCCCACAGCTACCGATCACAGCAGCTACCCCACAGCTACCAATTACAGCAGCTACCCCACAGCTACTCCACAGCTCAGGCTTGACACAGATACGTAACTCCCACATAAGACACCAGTAGCCATGAGTCGACCAACCCCATACCTGTTCACTTCCTGTAACCTCTCCCCTCCTCTCCCATGACGCCTCTCCCCTCCTCTCCCAGCCTCTCCCATGACGCCTCTCCCAGCCTCTCCCATGACGCCTCTCCCTCCAACACCCTTGTTCACCCACTCAGGTTGTGTCTTCGCCCATGTTGAAGCTGATCATGTTGAGTAGCATCAAGCTTGGCTGGGTGACATCAGCCCTGGCTGGGTGGCACCAGCTCTGGCTGGGTGGCACCATCCCTGGCTGGGTGGCACCAGCTCTGGCTGGGTGGCACCATCCCTGGCTGGGTGGCACCAGCTCTGGCTGGGTGGCACCATCCCTGGCTGGGTGGCACCATCCCTGGCTGGGTGGCACCAGCTCTGGCTGGGTGGTACCAGCCCTAACTGGGTGGCACCATCCCTGGCTGGGTGGCACCAGCTCTGGCTGGGTGGCATCATCCCTGGCTGGGTGGCACCAGCTCTGGCTGGGTGGTACCAGCCCTAACTGGGTGGCACCAGCCCCTGGCTTCATGGAAAAAGCCCTAACCGGGTGGCACCATCCCTTGTTGGGTGGCACCAGCTCTGGCTGGGTGGCACCAGCCATGTTTGGGTGGCACCATCCCTGGCTGGGTGGCTTCTAGGTAGTTCCCCTTCAAGAGCCTGGCCGCAGGGGCGAGGGGAGAGTGAGGGGAGAGGGGAGAGTGAGGGGAGAGGGGAGGGTATAACGAGAGGAAGAAGTGAGAGGAGAGATGTGGGTGAGAGTGTGGTGCAGGGTGATGTAGGGAGGCATGTCTGATGGGAGGGAGAGGAGGTGGGGGGTGAAGAGGTCAAAGTGGGAGGGAAGGGTGAAGGAAAGGTAGGAAAAGGTGGAATGGGAGGGAGGGGGGAAAAGGAGGGATGGGGGGATGTAGGAAATGGAGGGAAGGGAAGAAGGAGGAATAGGAGGGAAGGGAGGGAGGTAGGAAAAGGAAGGAAGGGAGTGAGGGAGGGAAGGGAGAGAAGTACATTGAGAGAAAGGAAAACAGATCCATAGAGAGAATATGAGATAAGGTGATATATGGCCAAGCTACAGAGTAATAGAAATGAAAAATATAAGATAAAACGTTACTGAACACTACATGCGGGCTGCCTACTTTTATATACGATCATAAACACGAAGAGAAAAACGTGTCGAAATAACGAACATCAATTAATGTAAAACAGGGCGTTTAGAATAAGGCAATTAAGCCACTTCTTGAGCGATAACCTCCAGTAATTAGATAGGACACTGGCCGCCTCAGTATTGTGGTAGGGAGATGGCAAAAGGAAATCATAAGAATGGAAAAATAGGAAAGATAAAAGAGGGTTCTATTCCCCGAGCTACGGATGAGAGAAGGTTCCATTCTCTGAGCTACGGATGAGAGAAGGTTCCATTCCCCGAGCTACGGATGAGAGAAGGTTCCATTCCCCGAGCTACGGATGAGAGAAGGTTCCATTCCCGAGCTA